>NC_064472.1:36386469-36473969 GCF_023343835.1 Lagopus muta | reverse complement strand
GTTTTAATAATGCCATTAAATCACTTGAAATTTGTAGCTCATTATCTGCCATATAAAAGACCTCTAAGACTAAACTGAAATCAGCCTAATACTAGGCTTTAAAAAATGGGTTACTTTTTTCTAGTTGTGCATTTTATTTTGAACTTTTTAACATCAACATGTAACAGATTGTAATAATGCATATTTTACCTTTTCAAAAAAGCTTTGTACAAACAGCTAAATGAATTTAGATATGAATGGGTCACGTGAATACTTTGCTGTCTATTATCTGCTAATGTCCATCACTTAGATATGCATATTTCTAAATTTCTCAGAAGTAGAAAACATCTCTCCCTTCTTGTCATTCTATTCTTACATCTTAGGGTATGAGGTGGTCTCACATCTTGCTGCGCACAAAATCATCTGACTGATAAGTGACACAGATACTGATCCACAATCCTACTGTTAATTGATGGCAAACAGTTAACTGAAATGATTGGAGTGTCTTTCAAAACTGTTCACAGAAATAAGCCCTGAGAAGGATCAAATCTACTTCTGATTTTATCAACAGGCATTACTTTTTCCCTCAAGCTGCAGTTTGTCAAATAAGAATGTATTATCTTGACTAGTGTATTCCAAAGATCAAAAGATGGGCAGTTCATATTAGAAAACCTGAACAGAAGAAAAAAAAACCAAAAAACTTCAAGTTTGAAAATCAGGTTGAAAGTCCATTGTAAACTGAATCAATAAGCATAGGAGATCTATTAGAGGTCAGCCTTCAGTGTTTTATTTGTATGATGAGAAAAGTACAAGGTAAATCTGCCTATTAGTAGAAGGATGAGAAAATCAGATAAATTCCACAGAATTTCTAATGGGAAAAAAGTGGAAATAAATCATTTAAAAGAGTGAATATCAATTCAGGCATGCTGTCAGATTTTTATTTCAACACTGTATTTCTGCTTTTAGGCAGCACCTGTGTTCAGAGTGAGACAATGTATAAAGGAAAAGAGATGCTTGATTCCATTCACTCAAAAAAAAAAAAAAAGTCATTGTGAATGTTGAACATAAACAGCAACAATTTACCATTCCTCAATCATTATGAGCAATTGCAACAACTAATTGAGTTTTACAGTAGAGAACCTGTCAGAGAAACCTGATGAAAACTGGGCAAGAAAGTAGAAAATTGTTAAAAGAATATTGCATGATAATTGTCAGCCATGCCATAGAGAAACAGCACACCCCATTGTCTAGGAGAAAGAACCACACTGTCAAATCTGCAGTCAACTCAGGAGACAGGGTGCCTCCTTACTGATTCTAGGGAAAAACAGAAGCAAGAAGTGCAAGGAGATCAGCATCCAATTTGTCACTGAGGGAGCAGTAGAAAAGGTCGATGTCTCTGCAGACCAGTTCTGGAGGGTAGGATGTAAAAAGCATTCCCTGTGGGCACATCTATAAGTTGATATTGCTCATGTTTTCTTGTCTACCAACAGTCTGGCACACAATTTAAAGACATCCATGGCTGCTTTAGCCCTGGGCTACATGCATTGGCCAGGATCCTGTGAGCACATTGCCTTTGTCAAAGTAAATGTTTCCCTCTTTTCCATGACAGCACATCTTCAGTATCCTCTGCAGCAAATACCAGTGCAGTGCTGCTTGCATGGGAGGAAACATAAACATAGACAGTACTTTATATTTCTTCCTACCATTTTGCACAGATGGCAAGTGTTTATGCATTTCCACGTGGCTGCACACTGGACAAGATGATCAGGACAGATTATTTATAATAGAGATCACTGGAGACGAGTTTCAGTCTACTGTGGCTTAATTTCACTGGGATGCCCATAAATGGGGACTGTTTGTTGTGGCTAGCTAGCAGCATCTTGCTAGAACTACCACTCTTTAGCATGCATAGACGAAGATTCACCTTTTGTTGTTGTTCAGAGACTGTGAACACTTCAGAGATGTTTAGACTTATTGAAAGTTAAAACTGCTCATGTATTACTGCATTTTTTTCTTTTTCCACCACTGCTAGTTATTCAAAGATACCAAATAGACTAAGTATCTGGGCAGGGTTGCTTGTCTATGTCAAGGAACAGCAGAGCAGGAGCAGTAGGGAAAGGGAGCAGAACAGATCTTGCTAATCCAGAAGAGAAAGTGTGACATGAAACAACTTCTTCCTACAAAAAACTAGAACTGGATAGTTCTTCATAATCTGTGAAGTCTGTAGGAGAAAGTACACAACTGAAGGCTGAAAGCTTGAGCACAAATCCAGAAAAGAATATTTGAGATTTAACAACTGCTCTTCTTAATCATGAAGCAGGAAGGTTGTTTCCTCATTTGTGGGTCCACTCACACTCCAAACAAATCTGAAACCATTATGACGCATGGCAGTTGGTTGATAGTGTGGAAAAACCTCATTTACTGACTGGCCAGACAGTTTTAAAACCTTCAGATATTTCTAAGTCTAGGTTATTAACTGTCTGACTGTAATCACATCTTCACCATAGGGAGCTTCAAAAGCTTTTCATTTGCATTGAATCAGTTGCCTTCCTCCCTGTCTTTTTCCCCCTGGAAATAAACTTAAATAATTCAACAAACTGCACACATGGCTAGTGATTATTGAACCATTCTGAAGCACTCGAGGCAAATGGACCATTATGTAGTGGGAATTAAAACTTTCCTTGCAGTCACTAGGAGAAAGATGTATACATATATATGTATAATCTCTCTCACAGGTTTATGTGTGTGAGTGCTAACAGTGTATATGAAGAACAATATTTATAAGCATTCTTTTCTCACAGAGACCTTCTGGCTGTCCAAAAAATTGTTTCATACAGTGTTCAACGACTCTGTTAAAAAATGACCCACAACAAATTGTAGTGAGCGCAGCGTGTGCATCGTTAAGGCAGCAAGAGGCCCCTTTCTTTTAGGGGGACTATATCTTGTCACACTGAAAAAACATATCATTTTCCTTTCATGCTATGCCTTTTTTGGCAGGAATCTACAGCTGATTAGCTCCCTAACCTAGATTATGTACTATCTTGTATCACTGTATGCGTGTGTCAATATTAATACTTTACAAAAAAAAAAAAAATCAGCAAATTGACAGTTTTCATTATATGCTCTATTTTTCTTTTAAAAATATGAAAATCTTGTTTTAAATGTTAAAAATAATCTTTCTAGGACAGGTAGTAAGAAAACTCACTGCTCATAAGTAACACAAGACAATTTGTCTCTACCTAAAATGTCATGTTTATATTCAAAACTTCTGTATTTACAGACTGAATACAGCATCTCACTCAGACTCTTGGCCTTTTTTCCATTTCAGTATGGATCCTTTCATTGCACTGCAAGCTCAGGTTGCCAGACAATTAATCTCTCACTGACTGAATTTCAATTATTTACAGTCTTACCAGCATGTGGTTTGTTTTGGTTTGTTTTTGGTGGAAAAACTACAACTTTTGAAGCAAGTGGCATTTCTAACCTGAAGAAATGGAAAGAAACAAATAAATCTAATTCATAAAACTTCATGTGATACCACCAAACTTGGTGATACCACCAAAATTTATGATAGATAACAGGAAAAAAAAAGAGGAAGAACAAAAGCTCACTAAGTGAACTTCTTAACCTGAAAATACCATCTTTAGTACTGAGCATAGTTGCAGCTTTTTATTTAAGTAGAGATAAACCAACAGGGGACTATCAGGTGTATATCACAAGTCAACTGGACTGCCACAAGTTGATGGGGCCAGATGAGATCCACCCAAGAGTGCTGAGGGAACTGGCGGAGGTGATAGCCGAGCCGCTTTCCATCGTCTGTCAGCGCTCCTTGTTGACTGGTGAGGTCCCAGAAGACTGGAGGCTTGCCAATGTGACTCCCATTTACAAGAAAGGTTGTGAGAATCCGGCGAACTACAGGCCTGTTAGCCTGACCTCGGTGCCAGGGAAGGTTATGGAGCAGATTGTCTTGAGGGAGATCATGCGGCATGTGCGGGATGACTGGGGGATCAGGCCTAGCCAGCATGGGTTTGTGAAGGGCAGGTCCTGCTTGACCAACCTGATCTCCTTCTATGATCTAGTGACCCATCTGGTGGATGGGGGAAAGGCTGTTGATGTGGTCTACCTAGACTTCAGCAAAGCCTTTGACACTGTCTCCCACAGCATTCTCCTGCAGAAGCTGGCAGCCCAAGGCTTGGATGGGTACACTCTTGGCTGGGTAAGGAGCTGGCTGGAGGGCCGGGCACAGAGAGTGGTGGTGAATGGAGTCAAATCCAGCTGGCGACCGGTCGTGAGTGGTGTTCCCCAGGGGTCGGTGCTGGGGCCTGTCCTCTTCAATATCTTTATTGATGACCTCGATGAGGGCATCGAGTGCACCCTCAGTAAATTTGCAGATGACACCAAATTGGCTTGGGGCGGTGTGGCTGGAGGACTGCGTAGAGGAAATGGACCTGGGGGTATTGATTGATGCTCGGCTGAACATGAGCCGACAGTGTGCCCAGGTGGCCAAGAAGGCCAATGGCATCCTGGCTTGCATCAGAAACAGTATTGCAAGCAGGAGCAGAGAGGTGATTGTTCCCCTATACTCAGCACTAGTGAGGCCGCACCTTGAGTACTGTGTCCAGTTTTGGGCCCCTCACTGCAAGAAAGATATTGAGGCCCTGGAATGTGTTCAAAGGAGGGCAACAAAGCTGGTGAGGGGTCTGGAACACAGGACATATGAGGAGAGGCTGAAGGAGCTGGGAATGTTCAGCCTGGAGAAGAGGAGGCTCAGGGGAGACCTCATTGCTCTCTATAACTTCCTGAAGGAAGGTTGTAGTGAGCTGAGGGTCAGCCTCTTCTCTCGTGTCATTACTGATAGGACCAGGGGGAATGGTTTCAAGCTACGGCAGGGAAGATTCAGGCTGGACATTAGGAAGTATTACTTTTCAGAAAGGGTGGTCAGGCACTGGAATGGACTGCCCAGGGAGGTGGTGGAGTCACTGACCCTGGGGGTGTTCAAGGAAAGGCTGAATGTTGTGTTGAGGGACATGGTTTAGTGGGAGCTATTGGGAATAGGTGAATGGTTGGACTGGATGATCTTTTAGGTCTTTTCCCACCTTGGTGATTCTATGATTCTATGATTCTGTATGCTATAGTAAAAATAGACTCTTCTGTGAATGTATTGACAATGTGCTATGACATTTAATGGAAGAAAAGTTTTTAATCAGAACTTCAATAATATTTCTTAATCTTTCCCAATACTTTTATTCCTTCATTTCTTCTTTCCTTCTTGGAATAGCTGACCATACTTCAGACTTAATAGGTTAAAGGAGAGCAGAGCTCGTCTTTTAAGATCTTGCCTACTTTCATATTACTATAGAATACTGTATTGTATATGGTCTTTCATACCATTTCACACACTTTGCTGAGTATCTACAGGACTAGAGTACCTGGGAGCTATATTGTTGGGAGACCTCATTTTGACATTTCAGAACTTGAAGATAGCTTATAAACAGGAGGAAGACTGACTTTTTAACATGGTCTGATAGTTAAAGGACAAAGGGAAACTTCTTTAAACTACTAGAGAGGAGATTCAAATTAGATATTAGGAGGAAATTTTTACTCATATGTGGTGAGGCACTGGCACTTGCTGTCCAGAGATACTGTGGATTTCCCACCTCCAGAGGCATTCAAAGCCAGGTTAGATGAGTTCCTGGGCAGTCTAATATTGTGGGTGGCAAAACCTGCTCTCCACAAGGGGGTTGGAACGGAATGGTCTTTGAGGTTCTTTACAACCTAAGCCATTCTATGGTTCTATGAGATTTTTCAAGCTGACAAAAAGATCTTGCTTTTGAAATACAACATAATAACTTTCTTGTATAACCACACTAAAAAAAAGGTCTCCAAAATCCTCTTGACCTTTCCAGTTACATGGATAGGTTTACCAGAAGCACTGACTAAGCTGTTGTGAAACTCTTAAAACTGTTTTATGTCCTTATCTATCTTTGTCCCGCTGATATTGATGAAAATGTTGCAGTGAGATTTGGTAAGAACTGAAAGTTTAAAAAAGGAACTGTGCATAATGATCTTTTTGATACCCACTTAATTACCTATCTAGTTATGCAGGGATCAGACACTTCAGTTAACTGTTTTTCTATACTAAGCACGAAGTGGGAGACCTATGGACCTGGAACCAGGCAGAATTATATGACAGTAAGCCTAGAACAACACAAGATAATGAAAGGGGAAGCAGGAGCACCTACTAAGTAAACTGAACTTTCCATCTCACTCAGGAGAATATGAAAGAGAGATAAATATGTGATTTTCTTGCCCCAAGAGTACTGCCTACCAGTTATCAGTATCCTAACTACAAGTGTGCTATTGAGTAGGATACTTTGAACAGAACTTTTCATATATCTGTATTTAATACTGATATTGAAATTTAAACAGAAAATTAATACAGAGACACAGTGTAGTAGTGGTGTTGTTTGTTTCTTTGTTTTTCAGGTAATGTATTGTAATATTTAATGTAATGCAGGTGTGTATGTATTTATATCATCACTATTTTAACTTTCAAAAGTATTGTACTCCTGGGCATGTTAAAATAATTCCTTGCCTGTTTCTGTTGAATACAGCCTGCTGATCACTAGAAATCATACTGAACTGCTCTGGAAAGTAACTTATATATTTAAAATGCCTTAAAGTGGAAATTCACCATCCTATTGAAAATCAGTCCAATATATGTATATATCAATAGTTTCGTACTGACAGTAGCTCCAATAAAGGCAGGAAAAAAAAGAGGAATTAAAAATAAATGAGTAGATATGTAGAGAGACATGACATTGTGCCCAGGTTATTGTGATAAATAAAAATGACACCAATTTTAGTATCTAAAACAAATTTCATAATAGATAGTTGGTTGATTAGTCTTCAGAGCTGCTATCATCAAGGAAAAGGAAGGTGGAATTCAATTCTTTGTTATGTATATGAATAATATTTCAAAAACAAAACTACTCTTTTTCCACAGACACTCCTGGATTTGAACCAAACAGGTTTAAAGCTGAAAAAAATTATCATCAAATTTTGCAAAAACATTTCTACCAAATAAAAAGAGCAAAACAAGATTAATAATTAGTGCTTAGATTGCTGGGAAATCTGTGTTTGTGGATATTAGGAAGAGATAACACAACTTTACTTCCACACTGAAAATTGAAAAAGGGCTTCGACACTTGCAGTCTAGGCTTCAAGATTTACTTTGCTTTTTATTTATTTAATTATTTTTAAATAAAGCTTTATTTTTATATTTCTAGAAAAGGAATATAAAAATAAATTAAACTTTCATTATATTCCAAACTTTGGAAGCACTTATACTCAGCTTGACCGCAGAGAACTGAGAGGCTGACAAGAAATCAAGGGTTGATTTTTCCTTTATGCTTTCTTCTAAGGATCCTTTGTATTTATGTGTAGTGTTACTTTTCCACTTCTTATACTGTCTCTTCCCCTTCCAACACCTTGTCACACCTTTTCTTATTTCTGGTGAACTTGGATCTAACTGGAATGAAATTCATTCTGTACTGTAGTCGAACAGCACAATATATACGGGCAGAAATTCATGCTAGTTATGAAAGCATATGTGTAAATGTGATCTACCAGTAGTTCAAATTGTACCTTCCCTTGGATATGATGTGGTTGCCGGGATTTATGACCAGAATTTGGCTTCCATTTTTTCACATAATGTTATTGTCTGCTAAAATGGCTGAAACAGGACAGAAGTAATGGGAACTGCTCAAGTCTTTACACAAACTCTAAACCAAATTCAAATGTCCGAAGTTTGCAAGGGAAGATCATGAAAATTTATTTTTCTTCCTCCCTCAGTATTCCTTACTTTTTGCATTCCTTTGCTAAAAATATAAAAATAAAACTTTATTAGAAAAAAAAAAAAGTACCTCTGCCTCATTTTGCAGAATAAAGAGATTTGGAATTTTCAGCTAAGCACATGATCTTCTCTGTGAACTCAAATTGCAACATACTAATATTCATCTTACATTAGTCGGTAATATATGCCCTGTTCTGATTTACTGGTTAATTTATGCATTACCTGTTGACATTATGAAGTGGAATTATACCTTGGGCACTGGTGGCTGAGATTTTCGAACACTAAGCAGTAATGGAAATTGCTAATCACAACACATTCTGTAGTGGAGTTCATATTATGCAGGTCCACACATTTTGCTGTACTCAGCAGTTTGATATAGTTCTTGTAATAGTGTTAAGATTAAAAAATAAAATACACCTCTGTGCCCTAATATGGATTGCAATGTGATTTCAAGAAACAGTGTCTTGCTATTCACAAATACGATTTACTCAATTATACTCTTGCCATTGCATAGTTCCAACATCTGATGATCAGATAGCGTTTAAAATTCAGATGTGCTTTATTTAAGATGCAATCATTTGACCACTGGAAACAAATACCAGTTTGAAAGTTCTAGATTTGTTTTCTGATCTTTTGCAAATTCAAGGCAAATCTTCTGAAAACTATGATGTATAAAGAAGCTCTTATTTCAATGGCTATTAAAAAGAAAATTATTCACTTTCTAGGTGAAAGATCTGGAAGACCAGAAAGATCCTGGAATTCTTAGATTTTTCACATCTTTCTCAGACTTCGTTTTGGAGTATGTTTTTTAACATTTTAGCAAAGAAGGGTTTAATCAGATTATGTATTAGGCCCAGTTGATTAATTACTCTGTTATACAGGCAGGATTGTACAGGGTTTTAATTCTAAGAATCAGCTTCCCTAACCCTACCTCTTGCCATCATCTGTCAGATTATGCTTCATTACTAGTCCATTCATTTTCCAGATAGATCAGGCAAACAGGGAGCCTGGACCACTCTTCAGTGCTTTTTATTTTGACAATTATGGAATATAGAGTTAGAAAAAAACAATTCCCTGTCCTCTTATACTATTTTTCAAAAACAGACAACAAAATTGCCTCTTAGCAACAATATCATGTGTAGCATAAATAAACTGAAATTTTGTTTGTTCTTAGCAGTCTTAGAGGAAGTATTTGAGGGTGTAAAAAGGAACGAAGGTTGCTATTTTTTTTTTTTAATTTATTTAACCCTTCTGTACTGGGAAATGAAATAGGGTGCAACTTTACAGTTTTTTATTCATAAATATAAATAATTTACTGTCAGACATGTAAATAACAGAAACAGAATTGAGTCAAAAAATATGAAAAAAATTCTCCCGTCATGAACCATAGAAAAACTACATAGCAAGAGTTTGATAAAAATACATATTTCATTATTAAAAATACATACTTTGTTACATATTTGGAAAGATGTTTGTTGTCTTTGCAACTCTCTGTTGCAAGCTAACTTCTTCAGACAGCTATTATTAATGGAAACACTGGAAACTTTTATTTAAATAACTTGTAAATGATGAATTTTCAACACCTGTAAGAATATGTAACTGTTTCTCCCATAAAATATTGCAATACTATAAGTTATCTACTCCACTACTATACATATATATATACATACATAAGTAAAGATACTTTCCTTCAATTGACTGCTTGCTTATCTATTCAACTGTTTTTCAGTAGTGCACATCCTGTTATAAAAAGTAATAGAGGAGTAGGGGATAACATGCTATTTATACATGCTATAGAAAAAAATTAGCTGGAAAAGGATTTGTCGCAGAAAATATTAAGCTCCTTTCACTTCCTGTCTGTGTCTTGTTTTTGAACATATAAATTAGAAAGCGAATGTATTTTTTGTAGGGATGAGATTCAAAATTAGAATCCTAGGGCACCCGCCTGATTTATAAAAGAATTTAAAAGTCCCATTGCCCTCAGATGTTTTGTTCTGATATCACCTGAGACTTTGATCCAGTGATGATTTGCTTTTTGCATACTGCAAGAATAATCAAAATGTACTAGTTATCAAAATCATATCAGGACACACAGCAAGCCAAGTGACAAAAGGATAAAGCAGTCATAGCTAACTGGATTATTTTCATTCTTGTCTTGTAGTTTCTAAGAAATATTACTTCTATAGCAGGGAGACAAAATATTAGAACTTTCAAATTTTCTGTAAACAAAAATATTTCTGAAAATTCAATATACTGATTTGTATACTATTCTTTCTTTCTTTCTTTCTTTCTTTCTTTCTTTCTTTCTTTCTTTCTTTCTTTCTTTCTTTCTTTCTTCTTTTCTTTCTTCTTTTCTTTTCTTTTCTTTTCTTTTCTTTTCTTTTCTTTTCTTTTCTTTTCTTTTCTTTTCTTTTCTTTTCTTTTCTTTTCTTTTCTTTTCTTTTCTTTTCTTTTCTTTTCTTTTCTTTTCTTTTCTTTTCTTTTCTTTTTTCTTTTTTCTTTTTTCTTTTTTCTTTTTTCTTTTTTCTTTTTTCTTTTTTTTTTCCTTTTTTGGCCACAAAACATGATTAAGGTCACTAAGTAGCTTTATATAGTCTTTTTCAAGTATTTTTTGTTGTTTGCTTTTTCACTTTTGACCTTTCTTATCATCTAAATTAAGATATTACAAGGAATGTGTGATATTAAAATTCACCTAAATAATGAAAATTATTCTGAAATCTTGCTTTCACAAACAGTTATGCTGATTTTTATTTGCTTGCTTGTTGTTTAAGGTGTTTTTGTGGACAATGATAGCGTTTGTCGGTTGAGATTTTCTTCTGTTTTACTTCACAGTTTTCCTGTCTCAGTTGATGAGCTGACATCATGGAGGCAAAAGTCTGAGGTATTTAAATAGACAAGACCACACAAAAGTAACTATGAAGGAAAGAAGTTAAGAGATTCAAAGGCACTGGAAGGAAATGAGAGGGAGTAAAGATTTTTACATGAGACATACCTGAGAAAGAGGACAGGTGAATGGATGAACTGGTGAGAGCCCCAAAGGGCATAATTTCACAAAGAAATATATGATCAAATTTATCAAAAGCAATTGAACAGCTGTGGATGAAGACAAACTAGAGATTCTGCTTCATTTAAGGCTGGGCAAAAGACCTTGAAAAAAGCAAATAGAGAAAAATACCTGACGATGGGTATTATTAGAAGCAGCTAGAAAGGTTTTGGATGAATGGACACTTCCTGGTTACATCAGTGGAATAGATGCAGTGATTAGTTTAAGAAAGCAAGAAAGAAATTTTAGAAGGGAATAGAGTGACAGGGCATTACAGGACAAGTGAAAAGTAAGGAGCAGTAAGAGAAGAAATCTCTGATTAGTGAAGGATTTGTGTACTATTCTTCTAAAGGTAGTCACGTCTAAAAAAGAAGGGATATATGCATGCAAGAATCTTGTCTGAGGATAAAGAACAACTGGTAGTGTTGGAGCTAATATCCTCCTGAAGAAGCCAGAACAGAAAGATGGATCATAGCTACAAGTTTTGTGATGAGATGCAGTGTCTATGATGGACACGGTGCAATATAATCATGAAGAAATTTATAGTCACCTTACCATATTCTATATATGTGAAGCTCCACAGGGAAAATAGTACCCCCTTAATCCCATATGGCCTCTGGATAAACAGAAAAATCCTTTAATCTCTGATTCTAATCCTTCCCTGTTTCCACTGATACATTCGCCAAATAATAAAGATTGTGGGCAGTAAGAAAATGGAAAATGCTGAAAGCTTGACAAAGTCACATACAATACAAGAGACATTATTACCATGAAAGTGAGAAAAATAAGGCTAGATATAGAAAATACTGGAGAAGACTGGATTTTTTTTCCATTTCCAGATCCATGTAAAATGAAAAGTGACAACAAAAAAATCAATGGACTCCCAGGAATGTCTTGAAGACATAAAATCATAGAAAATTATGAGTTGGATCAGATGTTCAGCAAAGAAAATATTGAAATTTATGTGATTTGAAAACACAAATTCCACAAATACTTCCATGTGTTGTTATTATAACAATCTGTATAATAAGCTATTTGAGTTCATCAGACAAAATAAAGGGGCAAATCATTGTTATAATTCACTTGACAGAAGATCTGCACATTTAGCTATTCATCACATTTTTTTACACTCTCTCATTGCCTGAATTTTCACTTTGCATTTATCTTAGTCCAACATCTGCTTAGTTCTTAAATCTTTCTACCTCTCCATCACAATCTCCATATCTTTTCAGTATGTTCTTTTACTTTTCCATTCGGTGGCTGCATGTAACTTCACAGTATTATAGAAGCAGTAGAGTGAAACTGTACTGTGCCACAAGTGTGCCACTCAGCAAGTATTTTCAATCTAGACCATTTTTAATTCAAAGACAATTATCAGTATCTTAGGAGTGAACAAAGTACGATTGAATACCTTAGAGAAAAATCAGTATGCATTTGTTTCCTTCAGATTCACCATTCTGAGTTTCATTGGTTCTCTGCAAGGATGAGTAGCTATGAAAGGGGTGAATACAGATTCTATAGTGAATTTCAGAGTATTTTCTTATAATTTTTGCAAGAACTTCACAAAGCCAAAATGAATCTCACTGCAAATACATCAATCTCCAAGCTAGTTAACTTTTTGTTGTTACAGATAATTAATTTGGGGTATCTGCAACTGAGGGAAAAATTGTAAAGGAACTGAATATTATGTTATCCAAAATGTCAGCCTTTTGTATTACCAAGATGTTATGCAGACTGATAACACTGGTTGGAGAGACAAGGGAAGTTTACATAAATTAAAAGATAGGGCCTATAGAAGTACAGAGGAATGTCTTCCCACTCATTATTGAGAGGGAGGGATTAAGTTTGTTTATTTTCTGAGGAGGATTGATGGGATTTGATAGACGGAGGACAGAACAGGCAAAAATATCACCGAAATTGACCAGGATATTGGAAGAACAGTAATATCCAAGATGATAAGAGTTTATTTAGGAAGAAAATGTTAGTTTATATTCAACTATACACAATATTTCCACATTTCAGTTACTAATTAGACGTACACATACCACATTTGAAGACAGATTCTTATATTAGTTATTCTTCTTTCTTCTGCCCAGAAAGAGCTTTTGTTACATACAAGTATGTATTTCAGCAAAGGTACAGAATATTCAAAACTTATTAATAAACTCTGAAAAGCTACTTAAATGTGTGCATTAAAGCCATTCTTTAACACAAGAGTGCATTACATGTCTGGCATAAGAGACATCAGATAAGCTCTCACTATCTTCAGTGCTTTCAAGCTCTTTTCTGAGAGCAATGTTATTGAATTGACTCTACACAATTTTTTTGTATTAATACAATATGAAGTGTAGATTTAATGGGCAATTTTATTAGCAGAAGAGAAACTTCAACAAAAACAAATGTCTTCCTTTTGCCAATCAAAATACATTTTCTCTTAAAACTGAACGAAGATCTGTGTTTTGTTACTCACCTCCCATTAAAATAAGATTTAAGATACTCTTCCTATTCAGAGTTATATCATTAGGAATTCAGTAATGGTAGATGAAATAAAAACCACTGTACAGTAATGATGCTATCAAATTGAGAAGCTTCTCTTTCAGACATAACTTCAAAGTTTGCTAACTTAGCGAAGAAACTTGGAAACTAATCCTAATCATTGGGTTTTTTTCAGAGACATTTCCTCATTCAAATAATGGCAAAAACTCAAATCACTAACCAAGACAAAGAGAAGGAATACACTCTTTCACAATTTGATTCATTTTAAGGTCCTGTATATGTAAATGACTCTCAAAGTATCTCATTGGTAAAAGAGGGATATTGCATATCTGAAGTGGAATAATACTATGGCATTCTCTAGTCCTCATTTCTAAGGAACTGGAGACATACTGCCAGTGCTATCAGAGTAATTAAATGTTTGTTCTTACACAAGTATGCACATACACAAACAGTTGAATGACTATTTATGAACCCTTAATTATTCAACTAGTATACAATTAGTATACTGTTAAATAATAGCATTAATTACATTTTTTATAATTATGTTCTTTATGTGTAGCTTTCTACCTTTTCAGGTATGTCTTATTGTCTCTACTTCTTTTTCCCTTCTCCACCATAGGTGTCTTGATTTATTCGTAAAATTTTTCTCATTCTTTCCTGAAAATATAATTATTTTTTTTTTACCTTTTCCTTTTCCTAGCAACATCTATTCTAATCATCTTCTCTACCTTTTTTTTCCTACTGCTTTCAACTTGTGGCTTATGCTCTTTTGCCTGCATCCTTTAGACTTCCTTGGCAGTAACAGTGGAATAATTCCTGAATCTCTAAAGGAAATTAAAAAGATTATGCTACAGAAAGACTAGGGTAAAATTAGGAAGTAAATGGAGGAAGGAAAAGAATGTCCTTACAGTGCAGGATGATGGATCATAATAATGAGAAGAAGAAATTCATTTGAAGCTAGCATAGAAATAATAAAATATCTCCTGCTTGGAATTCTTGAATTTGGCTTTGGATAATGATGTCATGAGAAAAATTTTCCTAAAGTGTGAAATGTGAAATCAAGCACAAAATCTGACTAGAGAAATCATGTATCCCAACATTAAGATAAGAAGATTTGATGTCTATCTCTCTGTATTGCTTAGTAGAAGTTAATACACATTTTCCTAGACGTATTTACACATGGGAAAACTGGACAGAACTACAGACTGAATAAAGCCCTGGAAAAGTCCAATGAGCTGGGGAACATTACTGCATCGATAGTTGTTGGAATAGTGGCTTTATGCAGAGGAGTAATTTCCGTTTTAAGTTTCTATGATCATTATTGACCACAAAACTTGGTTGTAAAAGAATTGTAATGCCCAAAATTCTTTGAAGGATTAATTGTAAAGATGTCAACTCATACTGCAACCTGTAATCAGTTTGTAGTGCAGGGAACAGAACTACCAAGAATTCAAAATTCCAGTTCGCTGAAGGTTTTTCAAAAACAGAATGGCTAAAACAAGACTTTTATCTGCATATGTTGGTTGCTTCAGATACAGACTGCAAATTCAGCCTAGGGGGAATGTGCGGACATTTGCACTCTTGATTCCTCCAGTAACACATCTTTCATGTAGAATTTTTGTTTTTTAAAAAGAAATTAATATTAGAAAATGCTGATTTTCTAGTCTACCTGTATGTTGTCATTCAGGGACCTGAATGATCTGCCACACAAACATTTAAAATAAAGAAGAAAATTCAAACAGGAAACAAAGAAACAAATAAAAACAAAAACAACAAAAAAATAAAAGAATTTTTAAAAAAATCAAGCCTACCATTGAAAGGATGGATTAGATTCCAAGAAATGCAAATTTCTTAAATTGTGTAATCTACTTTACTTAATAGAGCAGGGAACCAATTAAGAACAGTCCCCTATTCAGTTTAATTAGGCTAACTACAGGTAAGGGAATCATATGGTAGAAGGAAGGGTATTCAGTAGAAAGATTCTCTCATGTATCTCTTTCATGTCTGCCTCCTCCACTGTGACAGAGTTAAAGGTATCTAGTGCTTGACTTTCACCCTTTTAATGCTAGAAAGTAAATGAATCACAGGCTATAATATCAAGACTTTGATACTGTAAGCCTCAGGCAATCTCCCTGATACTAGTGGATGAGAAGTGGGTGGTAAGGAAGGGAGGTAGGTGGTATAGTCACTTTTTCCAAATCAAAAACATTGTAAAGTTTTGTATAAATCCTAATTTTAGCTATAATATTTACATACATGATCAACAATCTCATGTAGATATCTTCCAAAGTGCCTAGAAATTAGAAAATACTTTGTGCTCTGAACTGCATTCTAATGTCACATCAGGGAGAGGAGAGGAGAGGAGAGGAGAGGAGAGGAGAGGAGAGGAGAGGAGAGGAGAGGAGAGGAGAGGAGAGGAGAGGAGAGGAGAGGAGAGGAGAGGAGAGGAGAGGAGAGGAGAGGAGAGGAGAGGAGAGGAGAGGAGAGGAGAGGAGAGGAGAGGAGAGGAGAGGAGAGGAGTAACACAGTTAGATGAAATCTTTCATTTTTTATTGTAACGCTTGATGTCTCTGAATTTTTATCATTTATGCGACTTTGGAAGGTAAGCATGTTTTGCAAGTGGAGCAAAGACCCCTTTTCTGCTTAATTCCAGTGAAGGATTTTTTTTCCTTTCTAGCAGCATTTTGTCTTTTCTTCTCCTTTTCCACATACTTTACAGTCAGAACATCTCATGATCTCCTAAAATGTCCTCTTAAATAGTAGAGGCTGCATAAATTATTTTAGGCTCAGAAGTATTCTTCTTCATTAGAATTTACATACCCAGAGAGAGGTAATGCATGCAAGAAGGGCTGTGTGGCAAAGCATAAGGTGGCCCTTAGAGGGAAATGGTCTTTTTTCAGTCTGGAAGAAAAGATCAGATTGGACACACTCCCGTCCTTTTGTTCTGCTACTGTGATAAACAAGCCTTGCTTTGGTATGCACATGGGTGCAACTCGCCATAGAAGAAGCTCCCCCTTCCTCTTCTCTCACTCAGCCTCAGAATTGTGTCTTGAGTAATTTTCAGTTCTAAAGAGTCAGCTTCTGCTCCCATTTACAACACAGGAAACCTCTTATTAATTACAATGGAAGTATAACTGAAAGTCTAATGAGAACACAAAAATCCTTAGTATCAACTGTGTTTACGTTTGCATACACTTAGTTCTTCTGCTTCTTTTCCTGAGTTATATCTCCTTTAATGAGAGAAAGTGATCAGTAAACTGCAAAGATCTTTAGCTGGCATCAAGCTATGCCTCTCGTGTAGTCACCATTCTGTGCTACAGGATGATCACAGGCTGCCTGTTGAGGTGAAATAGCTAAAAGCATGCAATATTGTCTGAGGATGCAGCCCCTAAATATTTCTGAAGAAATTAACCTTATAAACCAGAAACCATACATTAGATTTTCATGTTTTCTATACAGTTTTTACCTTTTGATCACAATGTTGAAGTCGATGACAAAGGCATCTATATACAGAATTTTGGATTTTTTCCCACTAAAAATCTTGATTCCTCTATCTATATTAATAGTGATGCCAAAATGACAGATCAGATCTGATATTCTATGATTCTGTGATTCTATATTTACAATTGTATAATTAAATTCACAGAATCTACTTTAATGCAGAAGCTCCCAAAGAATATCTCCACTACCAACTCAGGGATAAAACAGGTGAACATTTTACTTTGCAAACCTTACATTAGGACCACAGTTTTACTCATCTGTTATGATTCAGTATATACCAGGACAGTACAGTTTATACACAAAAAAGAAAAGAGAAGTTTTAAGAAAACTTAGACAAAAGGATGGTTTAATTGCAATTCTATGGATAAAAATAGATACATCAGCTAAAAGAAAAATGCCTTAATGACTGATTCTCATTTGAATTTCTAACTAAGTTTGACCTGGGATTCTAGACAGAAATAAGGATTTTTAATCCCTAAGAGAGATGTCCAGATGCACATCAACAGTGCAATTCCACATTCAAGGGGCAGCTGGTAAACTAGACTGTATTCTTTTTGAAAAGCGGTATGACGAAGTTGTTTATTCAGCAAAACAAACTGTTCCCTGTGTCCGTTAACAAGGCTGGCTTTGTGCAGAACAGACTTCTGCAGTGCTGACTCCTGTTTGGAACCATTTCACACTAATTAGAAATAAGAGAAAAGGCTGTGTTCATAAACAACTCAGCTCAAGACCCTTTTCAACCCACTCTTTCTGAAAATTAACTCAGTTGTAACCCTTCGTGAATAACAGAGTTGCACAAACAAGGTAGGGAAAATATATTGTTAATAATCGTCAGCATGCTGTGCAAACTACCAATGCAAATTTTGTATAATGTTACCCAAATCATACAAAATGATGAGCTATGGGCTGCTTGAAATTTCCTCTTAAATTCCCTCTTTAAGGCTGCAACTACAGTGGCTTTTTAAATGTTTAGCAAAAGGAAGAGTTAATACTATAGGAAAAAAAAAAATCAAATAACATTGAATGTGGAGTGCAGATCTGTATTTTAGATGTATACGTAGCTAACATTATGGAGTACAACCCAACAAATTTAGTAGGAATAGGAATACTGAAAGGATTTTCATGTGGAGGAAATTTATTTATTTTTTTCTTTTTAAGGGAACTCTTTTCACTAACAGTAAAAAGAAGGTGTGTTTAAATGTCGAAAGCTGGACCTGAAAGTGTCATATAGGAAGTGTCTTCAAGAAATAATTATGTAATTATTTCTAATTTCTATAGGCATCTTGCACTTTAGGCAGCATTTACTCGTGGGAGTAATCCCCCTTAAATCTTGTGGTCACTCATGGAAATGCCGGATGTCTGTGCTGAATTCTAGTGCTTTTCACCTCACAGAATAATGGCAAGGTGTCATATTTGAGACATGTGCATTTGTAACATTTTCTGTTGTCAATTATGACAAAAGTTAGTTTGATATTTTGGACATAAACATTTCCTGCATGCTATGTTTTACTGATGTTCTTAAAAGATTCAGTTACCGGAGTTAGATGCAGATAACAAAGATACATGCTTCAGAATAAGTTTATGAAAGGAGAAATTCAGAACCAAGCTTAAAAAATATAGTCAACTTCTATTATAGAATATCTCACCAAAAAAAAAAAAAAAATCCAAATATTTTCTACATTATTCTGTCTTATTACTAAAATCATAAGAAAAAAAAAAAGAACAACTAAACTTAAGTGGGGAAATTAGCCACAGGAAATTTGTTGTTATTATTCAATTGCTACATCTTAGATTTCTGTTCTGAAATCTGTCTCAGATCTAGTTAGAGGTGTCTTTCTGCACAATAACTGCCTGATATAAATGAGAAATAAAACTAGGGAGAAAAATAAAATCAATTAAGACTCAATAACAAAGAATATAGAGTTAATGTGTAGTACTCTCAAGAGTTTTCATCACTTATGTCTGATCTTTTCATTACTGCACCCTGCTCTTATAGCTTTACACAATTGTTAAAAAGATAATAGTGTTATATTGTATGGTCCTTGTGATCTCAGTGTCAGGATGGCTTGAAAAATTTGTGGACAAGTTGTATTTCTTAATGAAGCTTGAATTTTTCCATTCATTTATGTGAAAATAAAACTGAGTCTTTTGTCAAATTGCCAGTATAAACTGAGCTCCCCTTCAAAAATCAGAAACCGTACGAATAGTTTTAGTAATCAGACCCTAAGATTGAAAAGACAGTTCTAACTACTTCAGCCTGGTTGCAATGGATAGACTGAACTGAGGGGTCTGTAAGTCTCTCATCATGTGCTCATATGGAATGAGTTGTAAACATCAGAGCATACATGCCTAAATTAGTGATCATTAACTTGAACTAGTCTTCAAGTAGAATGTGTTTTCTTGTTTTCACAAGCAAGATTCTGTTTTTAACTCTCAAGTAATATATATATTTTTTCCAAATTATTCTCATGTATCTAAGCTCTGAAAAGCATTAGTGGTGATCACTCTGTTCTTTCAACTCAATTTTCCACCTAACATAATAAATTAATAATGTTGATATTCAAATATGAAAACCCAACTGAATTATGTGAGGGTCATGGAGGTCAAATTCATTTTTTTTATGCTCTGGTAACACCAGATCACAAGAAGTTTTTGGCAACTTCCTAGAAAACATTTTTTTTTTCCCCTTTTTTAAAAAGGGAAGGAAGGAAGGAAGGAAGGAAGGAAGGAAGGAAGGAAGGAAGGAAGGAAGGAAGGAAGGAAGGAAGGAAGGAAGGAAGGAAGGAAGGAAGGAAGGAAGGAAGGAAGGAAGGAAGGAAGGAAGGAAGGAAGGAAGGAAGGAAGGAAGGAAGGAAGGAAGGAAGGAAGGAAGGAAGGAAGGAAGGAAGGAAGGAAGGAAGGAAGGAAGGAAGGAAGGGAGAGAGGGAGGGAGGGAGGGAGGGAGGGAGGGAGGAAAGGAGGGAGGGAGGGAGGGAGGGAGGGAGGGAGGGAGGGAGGGAGGGAGGGAGGGAGGGAGGGAGGGAGGGAGGGAGGGAGGGAGGGAGGGAGGAAAGGAGGGAGGAAAGGAGGGAGGAAAGGAGGGAGGAAAGGAGGGAGGAAAGGAGGGAGGAAAGGAGGGAGGAAAGGAGGGAGGAAAGGAGGGAGGAAAGGAGGGAGGGAGGAAAGGAGGGAGGGAGGGAGGTTTGCTTGTAACCAAGGATAACTGTTGCATTTTTGAACTTCATGTGGATTTTAATTCTATCCTCTTTGCTTTATTTTATCTGCAGGAATTATCTCCATTATCCTTTTCTCTTTCAGATTTCATCATTTACGTTATGCACTTCAAGTTTGTTTGTTTGTTTGTTTGTTTAAATTATTATTAACTGTGAGTTCTGAGTTTTGTGAAAGAAAATAACCATGTATGTAGTCATCTTGCTTTAAAATCAGGCAAAGACCATGACAAAAATATTCAAAGAAGAATTTTTATGTTTTGATGTTTTTGTGTGAGATAAGGAATATGAGAGAGATGAAGAAGAATTTTAGTTAATCAGAAATGTGCGGTCTTTCTGAAAGACTACACTTGACCAAAGAACTCATCCATACTGTTGCCAACCATATGGATTTTGTTTTAAAATTTTTGCCATTCTTGGACAAGGTGACTTGAAAGCAACATAATTGTGAAAAGTATTATCATCTGGTCAGCTAAGAGTGGTCATTTGTACTTGTGATATTTTTGAAAACACTGTCCTCTACTGGTTGAAATTTTGGAATAGAATATTCAAGAATACTCATACACAACAGTTGTCCACAGACAGGTCAATAGTGGATGAAAAACAGCAGTGAAGGTGAAAAGCATTCATTATTTTAACGGAGATACATGAAATGACTCTGTGATCAATTTATAACACCTTTCTCTGATGGAAATAGACATTAGTAATAAGCAAGAATAACCAAGTCAAACCATGAATAATAATTCAAGTTCATTTACTTTTTATCCATGCAGTGTTCTACTTTCACCTCATTTCTTCTCTCTAGTTTCTTTTCTTTGATATTTTTCCATCCAAAAAACAATGTACAAATCCTTAGAAATTTTATACTGGAGCATCCAGTAATATGATTAATCCCAAGCAGATTGCACATGCTGCAATGAGTCAGCTAGATAATTCTCTAAGGAACTCTAGCATGTACATAACCAGATAGTAAAAAGATACCATTAGGTTTAAGTAATGATAGTACAAAGACTGGCAAACCTGTTTCTCAAGCCTAATTCTGACTATTCCTACCAGGCACTGTGTAATACAAGAGAGAGAAGCAAAGTGTCAGAGTTTTAAGGCTTTTAGATCAAAATCTGTGGAAATGACCACTGCTATTCATCAAGAAAGAGCACGGGAAATAATAAAATGCTTAACATTCATATAAATGTTTATCTCTCTACTGAGGAGAAGAATGCAAGTTTGTAAAATAACTATTGACTGACAGATTTACTTAGAAGAAATTGTTAAACGTACTTCACATACAGCTTATTTTTAATTATTATTGTCAATTCTTTATCACTATCTTTCATTTATCACTTGGGTTTGGACTTCATCTGGAGAATAAATCATCAGGAGATCTACTAGTTCTGAAGTCAGTCTTCAAATCTCTCATAGGAAGCTTTTGTGCAAATACTAAATTAAGAACTTAAGCATTTTCTTGCCCTTGCTCATTGAATGGATGGTTTTACTGCAGTTTTCCAGTGGACCATCTAAACTATGATTCCCCATTTTTGTGGCATTCATATGGATAGAATTTTTCATCATATGGTAGATTATTCCTATTGATTGTATTAAAGTAACCTGGTAGTTCTATTAAAGAAAAAGAATCATAAATACAGATTAGTTTCATTCTTCCTATCAAATGCTTTCTCTGATCTAATTATTTCCAACATTTTACAGGACATCAGTTCATTATACCACTGAAAATCCAGTTTCTGGCATTAAAATTGTTTTAAGACCACTATTTCCCATTCTTTGTTAGCTGAATACATTTTGCTCAGAATGAAAGTAACAGAAAAAAGTATTGGCTGCATAGAAGTCCTTTGTTAGTGCTTTTGAACTCCCTAGTTGTGGACTACAAAGAGTCCAATGCGCTGCCTCTCACCACCATAGAACAGAAACACTTTTTTTTTTTTTTTTGAATCTTGATATACAGGATACATTACTGAGTGCCTATAAAAAGGTTTGTGAACCTTGATGGAAATCAGAGGTGAAAATGACAGTTCAAATGTCTGGTCTGGGTTTAAAAGATCTATGATAATGTATTTTTACTTATAACAGATACTGAGAAGGAAAAAAGAGCCAGCAAAGCAGTGTTCAGACGTATATTACACTCTTTCTCTGCAACTGCCCTTTTCCTGAGCTGTCAAACCCAAAGCATTCTCTGGAAGCTAAAGTGATTCTAAGCAGGTTACCAATATGTGTGTTATTTCTTATTAATTTTCTCTTTAGGATATCACTAAAACACAAAGCCTATATGATTCTTTTCTGCTACAAACAATGAGTCAGGATCTGTGATGGTTTAAAGTATGTGTCATTTAATTACAATGTCCGGTAATAGATTTTTTAAAACATTTCTTACTTCATAAAGAAAGCTTTACAAACTGTTAATCAGAAGAAAAGCAAGAATGTAGTGAATAACCAAATAATAGTTGAAAAGATTTTGGCATTTCGTACATACTTAATTCCATAACTCAAGAAAAAGATACATTTTCAGCAAGTGAACCCTTTGTTCTATTATTTCCTATAACACATTAATATATCTTAAGATCATTTTTTGTGCAATACCTACTTTAATCATCTAAAGGATTCTAATTAAACATGGTATTAATTAAAAAATAAAAAGTTATATATATATTTTTTAATCTTTCATATTCCTTTGAAGGAAAAAAAAAAAAGAGAGGAAAATTATTTTCAATAAATAGCTTTTTATTCCTTACTTTCACATACTGGCAGACTTCATGGTGGATTTATAATCCACTGAATTCTGAAGAGGGAAAGGAGTTGAGAATGTTCAATGTGTTAGTGCTGAAAAATCTATACCTGCTATACAAATACTTGTCATTCACACTGCTCATTATTTGTTCAAAAAACAGTCATGGTAATCAGTGGTAAATGATTCCCAATCACTCTCAATGGACTTCCTGTCTACAGAGATACCAAATCTCTTTCAGCAATAATAAGACAAATCCAATCACTGACTGTCACCACAATCATCCACTGTCTTCAGAAGCATGTAGGTGCTCTACACGATCTACATTTTGAGACAGGCATGAGTTGCAGTGTTAACTTTCTCAACTTTGGAGGAGTTTGGGTGCATGATTTTGGCTTAATTTATACTGGAGATAACTCTCAAATTCCCAGGTCAAAAATATCAAAAGTACTTGGTATCTAGTTGTCACTGATTTTTGTGAAGCACATTTGCAAGCATATTCCTTATTATATATACTGTATATGCGAAACTGACTGCACATGAAAATGATCATCAGTAATTAAGTCATTGTGCAGACACAAACATGAAACCGAAAAGTTTGTGACTGTAGAAGAACAACAAAGATGAGCAGCACAGAGATGTCTGAAAATTAATGACAGACAAATAAAGACTGTCTGAATAGACAGCTTTATGTTAATAAGCTTGAGTTAGAATTTACAGTTCACTAACTCCTCCACACTAAAAGCACCTTTATGTGAGGTGCTTTTAAAGTAGAATAAGTTGTCTCACGCTGTTTCCTCACAGGGAGCTAATGCAGAGTAACCAGCATACTGTAAATTTGCATCCCAGTTTACCACAGAATAACTTCCCTGAGTAGATAAGTCCTAAAACAACATGTACAGGGAAATCAACAACTAAGGTTGGATAATTATTATGAAAAACTGTTCCAGTTCTTCAAGTTTCTCATTCCTTTATTTATTTATTTGTTTGTTTGTTTATTTTATTCCTTTATTTATTTTTCTTCTTTAATCTATATTTACAGCTCTTTCTGTGAGATGATCTCTACTAATGTATTTGTAGTATGGTTTTTCCTCTCAAGTTATTCATGGCCATATGCAATAATCAGTGCATCCAAGAAAAAAAAAACAACAAATAATACAGCTTTGTAATTTATATTATAATTGCCTTTTTCCTCTTCATAAAATGTCATCTAATCAAGGGGTGGAAAAGCTTTCACCTAACTTAAGAATCTTGCAGGTGAAAAGATGATAAATAGCCAAGTACAATCAGTTCAAATTTGTTTGTAAGCAGCTCAAAAACTGAAACATACCTGCAAAAAGTGACCCCATCACCACAAGAAGAAAAGAAGCATTAACAGTAATATAACTCTTTGCATAGATAATTTACGAGAAGGTAAAATATAACTCTAAACATGTCAAGGAGACAGATTGAATGCTGGCTGTAGAGAAATTACATTTGCAAGCAATCAGAATTATTGTTACATTAAAATTATATTCTTTAAATGATCAATGCAGTTTTAAAGCCATAGATGAACAATAATTGCTTTAGTTTGTACCACTTCAGGGAAACACAAGCAGCCCCACTACAAAAGAGACCATTTAAATGTAAATGAGAATTCCCAATCACCTGAACAGTGGCTTTTTTTTTTTTTTTTTTTTTACTTTTTTTCCAGGAGCAAGGTGCAAGCAAGATCAAAAGAGCATTTGAACTGCTATATTTCAAGTGAGTAAACTGGAACTCTAACTAGAGGTAAAGGAAAAGATGGTGCTTTAGATCTCATATTTATTACAGTGTACGACACCAAGGATGATAATCTATTTCAGTAGACAAGAAATTTCAACAGCATACATTCATATTAAAAAATAATCTAAAAGAAAAACTAATAACAAAATAAACACTGAAAAATTCCATTGCAAAGTGAGAATACAGATCAATATCTTTTTTTTAAAACGAAAATTCTACATTGGGAAGATAATAGGAGGTGCCACGGGCAAGAAAGAAGATAATTACACAAAAATTGTTTTGTACCATGAAGAGTATTGATTCCAAAGAGCTTTAGCACTGGGCAAAAAGAACTGAATGACTCAAATTTTTGACAGGACAAAACAGCTCTGAGAAGACAACACAAAGACTCCTAATGAGAAGGACATTTTATATTAATGTTATTATTCCTGTAAAAACATTCCAAATTCCAAACAGAACAAGAAAGGATGGGAGGTCTGCTGAGAGTAAGCAGCATGCAAGAACACAGTTAGAGGTATGTGAGCTTGGAGAAGGGCTTCAAAGAAAAAACAAAAAAAAGGGAGCATGTTAGCTCCCTTAGGCATTCACAAGCTAGTTTCCATCAGGAAAATATAGGTAGATATTTCTTGAGGATCAATCTGGGCCAAAAATGCAGTGAAATAAAAGCAATTGCAGTGATTTCTCCTGACATCCTAACCTGCTGAACTACCCCATCTATGAATATAAGGAAGTTAGGGAGGCTAAATAGACATCAGTGATGATTTTCTTGGACCTGAAAGAGTTATTTGAGAGTCATAGAATCATAGAATGGCTTAGATTGGAAGGGAGCCCAAAGATTACTTAGTTCCAACTCCCTACCAAGAGTAGAGCTACCAACCACCAGGTAGACTGCACCAAGACCCATCCAACCTGATCCTGAATGCCTTCAGGGTTGGGCCATCCACAGCTTCCCTGGGCAGCCTGTGACAGTTCTTCACCACCTTCAGAGTAAAAAATTTCCTCCTAGTCCGTAATCTAAATATCTGATCTTTCAATTTTAAACCACCCTTATTCTATCACTAACATGTAAAAAGTCTGTGTCCCATCTGATGTAAGTACTGTTGGCCACAGGGAAATGAAGCCTTCTCTTTTTCAAGATAAACAAGCCAAACACTCTGAAGTTTTCATCCTAGAGAACAGGTTCTCAAGCCCTTTGATTATCTTCATGATCCTCCTCTGGACCCACTCCAACATCTCCACATCCTTTCTGTACTGGAGGACCCCAGGTCTGGACACAATGGTTCAGATGAGGTATCATAAGGGCTGAGTCAAGAAGGACAGTCACCTCCCTCTTCCTGCTGGCTACCTGTTTTTTGATGTAGCCCAATGTACCATTGTCTTTCTGAGCTACAAATACATACTTTTGGCTTGCATCAAGATTTTTTTTTGTCTACCAGGACCCCTAAGTCCTTTTCAACAGGGCTGATCACAGTGAGTTCTTCTCCTGGTCTATACACATATTGCAGCATCACAGGACCATAAAATGATTTGGATTGGAAAGGACCATAAAAGTCATCTAGTTACACAGCCCCCTTGCTATAGGCAGAGACACCTCCCGCTAGACCAGGTCTCTCAAAGCCCCATGCAGCCTGGGTTTGAATGCCTCCAGGGTTAGAGCATCCACACCTCACTCAGCAACTTGTTCCAGTGTCTCACCACCCCCACAGTTAAGAATTTCTTCCTACTATCTAGTCTAAATCTACTCTCTTCAAGTTTAAAACCATTTCCGTTAATTCTGTAATTATATGATCTCACAAAAGTCCCTCCCCAGTTTTCCTCCAAGTCCCCTTCAAATACTGGAAGGCTGCAATAAGGTCCTCCCTCATCCTTCTCTTTTCCAAGCTAAAAAGACCCAACTCTCTCAGCCTGTTCCCATGAGGGGTGGAGATATGGGGATGCTCCAGCCCTCTGAGCATTTTTGTAGTCCTCCTCTGGACCTGATACAACAGTTCAAAGTCCTTCTTGTGTTGGGAGCCTCAAAACTGGAGGCCTGTGTTGAGTGATATGCATCATAATGGGCACAAGAGTGAGTGACTTGATTCTGAACTTTCTAGAGCCTCCTGCTCTAGAAAGTTGCCCCAAAGGAAGTGTTGAAGTTTGATTTTGTGCATATTTTTTAAATTTACATTCAAATAAATGCACCAGTTGCAGTTTTGCATTTATATATATATATATATATATTAATGCATATGTAAATAATGTGTCTGGTTGAGATGAAGAAGTGAAGTGAAGCTGGCTACTTGTTAAGAATGCTTTCCTGTGCCCTGGTACAGGAAAAGAGGCAGAAAACGTAATGATTCGGCATGGACCTGCTGGTCAAATGGAAGATAAGAAGGACAATGGAAACAAGAACACGTCATCTGGGAAGAATACGCAGTCTGTCATGCAGAGACTGAATTAGAAAAGACAAGATAGAATTGAACTTGGTGAGGAATGCTAACAGCAACAAGATGTTCTATAGGTACACTGATCACAACAAAAAGGCCAAGGAGAATGTACCTCCTCTGGTAAATGAGAAAGGAGAACCAGCAACAACAGATACGGAGAAGACTGAGGTACTCAATGAGTTCTTCGACTCGATCTTCACTGGCAGACACGATTTTCATATTTCTCACATTCCTGAAATTCTACAAAATCAACACATGTACCTAACAGAGCAGACTAGAAGACAGCCAGGACCACTTCTCAAAGCAGATAAATATTAAGTCATGCCCATGTTCACTCATTAATGGGAATGGGAGCTCATAGCATACTTGTGTTCTCAGATGTCAGGTTTGAACCTTAGCTCAGAGACCGATAGGATCTGGATAAGGTGAGAAATAATAAAGAGAAAGGTACAATGAAATGTCACTTGTACTAAACAAGTTGATTGAGCCTCCATTGAAGAAAAAGCTAAAGAACAAATTCACTGGCCTTTAATTAGACCTTAAAGAGGGAGAGGAAAATTTGGTGGTTCCTGCTTATATGCTGAATAGTAATTGTGGATAGAATCACCATAATTGTAATTGTTTGACTATATTTCTCCACTTAGTAAGTGCAGAGAGAGATATGAAAGGGATTATTATTATTAAAAAAAAACACCTTTCAGCCTTATAAAAAACAACAAAAAATCAATATCATTAATATAATAAGCTGCATATGATATTAATACAGGCAGAAAACAATTCTGTAACAATATTAGACACTTGAGAAAAGATATAAGCACCTTGCAATGAGTGCAGAAATGTCTAGGGAGAACAGATGAGCATGTTCAAGAGATATTGTTCATGAAATGTTACGGTGTGTAGTCCTGTCAAACCCATAGTAAATTAGATATACAATTCCTTTTTAGTATATGTTATGGCCATCTTTACAGCATTTACTTAACAATTACTTTTTTAAAAGGTTTTTTAAAAGGTTCCTGCAGTTTAGCTTTACAAAGGTAGAGAACTGCAGCTTGAAAAAGGTTTTGAGGGAGATATCTTTATGCATACCATTCTCAGAATATGCACATACGTATGTATATGACATGTACATTGTTAAGAACAGAGGCTGGATTCCTTCAATTTAATAAGACTGAATAAAACATTTGTGATGATCAAATGAAAATCAAAGGAGGTCATCAGCAAAAACAAAATAAAGGTGTTCTGGCCAAAACCATTCATGAGAAAGAGAGACTGAATGTTCTAATCCCATTGCCTGTCTTTACAGCATTATCATTTCCAGGTGAATGACAGCTAATATATCCTCTCAACTGGAGTGACTTTTATAGTGCTCTGGGCCTTTTTCATTTGTTCATACCTCACTAATAATTTATTTGACCCAAAGGGAACATAAAGTCAATGGAATTAACTCAAAACTGGAAATTCTGAATCTAGTCCCATCTCTCTCTCATCCAGTTATAATAGCTTGGGATGATGACAGTCCTGATGAGTGAGTGCTATTGTTAACCTACTTATTGTTATTAAATGTTCTCTTCATTAGTCTAGCCTGCATGATTTTAAAGGCAGCCTAATAGATACACCATGTTTATTGTACTCACAGCACTAAGTGTTAAGAATTAATAGGGATTTCATTATGAATAATTATTCAGCTTAACAGTATTTTCCCTGTGGGGTTCTTCTTATGAGTTAACCCATAAATAATAAAACAGGAACTGTAAACATTAATGTTGAAAGGAACTTCATTATCAGGGCTCTCAGAGAAACATTTTCCAGTCAACTCTAACACAATGTCAAGAAGTTTTCAACATATAATAGAATCTTTCTTACTTACACTTCATCAAATGCCTTAAGTTACACACTCTCAGAATTAACTGTGCTGTAATTTTTTGTTTAAGCCTCAACATTAAAGAGTCCAAAGCTGACTCTCTAGCTTGATATTCATATTTCGTTCTTGATCTAGAAATGATAAAAATATTTACAGATGTGCTTTCTACTGGAGAGTTGAAATATCTTGTCCCAGTACCCTTACTCTGAAATATCTTGTCCCTTACTCTGAAAACTAAGGAAATAGTGAAGGAAATTCAATACGGTATCATGATTTCAGTAAACAAGTATGTAATTCTTTTCAAAATAAGCTAGCTACAAGAACTTGCAGTAACAATCACTGTCTTCTCTTAAATAGTTATTTCTTAACAAATTAATATTCTATGGTTTATGTCCTCTTTTCAAAGACAGTACATCAGATAAACAAAAAAGTCACCAGCTAAAAATCTTAATTTCTAACTCTAACAAAATTCAACATTACACTTTACTTAACCAGTATATTTTATTTCAAGAAGAAAAATAATGGAAAACCAGGACATCTTTTTAAAATGTTTCTGTGCAGTTAACCTATGTGCAATTGGGACTTTAAGACAAATAAGCATCTTTTGTTGGTGCATGGCAAAATGGTGCATTCCATTTTATCTTTTGTTGTTATGTATCTGTGATATAGTACAAAACAAACCCAGTATTCATTTTTATACAGTGTTATCAGGAAAAAGTTTGAATTATTCTGTTGGTCTTTAGTCAGGAACTTGAGGCTTTTTTTTTAATTTTTTTTATTAATTTTTTTTTTTTTTTTTTTTTTTTTTTAAAGCATTGACAACTTGGTAGAAAGAGGCACTGAAAAGCTGTCTCAATAGATGCAGTGAATACTACTCTGTGCAAATTTACATTTGTGAACAATAGAAACTGAATTCTTATCTAAGTCGAGAAAAAGGCAAATCCTTAATTAAATTTGAATGTAATCACAGGTGGTCCTCTTATACATTTACAAAATAAGACAGTTTAATCTTAATCCTATGCACCATACTTTCATGCATGGATGATGTATACATCTGAAGATGTCCTGGCACAAAACAAATCCAGATGTTATCATACTATCTCAGATACATTATTCAAATATGTTAATAATTCTCAGATTATAAAGGAGACATAGGAAGAGATATTATATCAAATAGCTTGCTTTAGACAGATTCCAACAAGGGTGTCTGTGTCAAACTACTACCAACACTATTTTCTTTGGGGAAACATTCCATCAATTAACATAACTTACGGTATATTCTTAGAAACCTTTACAATGATTTCTGAAGACAAATCTGCTGCAGATCAATATTTTACTGAACTCTAAATACAAGGAACTTAGTTGAAAAATCACCAAACAGTTACCAGATTGTTTTTAATTCATTTTCCTCACTGAGAGTTATACTAAGTGTAACTTTTCCATTGTGGCCAATGACAAAATTCTCCTGACACTAGCATCAATATTCCCAAGAGTCATGAGGCTCTGCACCTTCTACATACATCTACACACAAAGTCCATAATATCATGATGCTCCAATCATAAGTAAGCCCAAAAGCTGAGTCAGTTATCTTATGAGACTTGGTTGAAAGCCTTTTCTCACTTATATACTTCAAGTATCCCATTCAAAATATGTTAGAAAATACTTTTTTCTTTCAAAACCTGCCATATCTGCAAGTATAAAAATGTGCATAGGTGTAAAACTGAAATGTCTACTGCCTGTTCCAAAATACTCTATAGAACACTGAAGATGAGGATAAAGATCTTAGTAGTTCAACCTAAAATTCTGAATATGCAATTTTTTCCATATTTTTTACAACAATATTTTGAACAACAAAGCCTACAATTCTGCTATCATAACAAACTCTTCAGGCTTGGAGAATTCAGAATTGCATAAGAGGATAAAGGATCAGAAAATTAAAAAATGCCATTTATATAGTCAGAAGTGAGATAAAATGAATTGTTACCCACATTATTTAATCTGCCTTTTCCTAATATATATAAATATTTTTTGTTTGACTTTGTGATATAAAAATGTGGTATTTTGATGTAGCAACTGTGAAAATTTGTAAATTTCATAAGGAACGATTTGGAGAGAAAGCACAGATTAAACATAACAGATCATTATCTATAGCAAAAACAATCAAACAAACAAAGGAAAAAAAAAGGAAAAAAAAAATAAAAATAAACAAAAGAATGTTTTCTCTTCTGAGGTGCACTCATTCCTTTCACCACATGATAATCCATTCTACTTGTCCTACACACTGTATACACCACATCCTCAGTGGATTCAGCCAACTCTTACTGGTTTCAATCACCCTATAGCTGTAAATCTCATATTCTAAATGTGTGATAAGCTTTCAAGAGAATAATTTCCCCAAAATATATTCTAAATATTCTCCAAACATTAGTAATTTTAAATTGTCTGTCACATCATATTACAGTTCTTTTTAGAGTCTCTAAAGCATGTGTTAGATCATTTGCTATGTCAAACGGTGCACTTCACCCCTGAATGTTCTGGTCAATAATTTTTTCCTTCTTTTACAAATAAAATATATTAGTTGTTCCTTTAAAACATCGTACTGTATAAAAAATGCTTCAGTTACACCATTCTGAGCTCTATCAAGAAGTAAAGGAACTAACAAGACAATCATACTATATCATACAAAATTATGCAATTAAATATAATAGATTTGGGCACATTTTTATAAGTAAAAAGTGTTTCCAGCCACTGCAAAAAGCCTCCTCTCCTTCAGAATAAAATTCAAGATATTCTGTTGTCTCAAGAAGGTTGAGTAGACCAGAAAATTGTACATGGTGCATCATAACAGACTCTACAGTGTGAAAGTATTAAAAGCGTAATATCATATACTAATGAATCGTTACATAGTAATGGATTGACCTCAAAAGAAAGATTGAGAAAAGGAAACTGCTAACAGAACAGTACATCTAAAGGATCAGGCTCTTTTCTGGAAACTGGAAACTGCAGCATTCTACCACAGCTGTTTATGGAAAGTCCTTTACTGAGAAGAAGAAGAATGAGAATTTTTTTAAAGCCAGGCCAGACTCCCAAAAGAATGAATCCATGAAATTCCATAGAACTAAAAAATATCAAATGAATGAGAAAGCATTTCTACTTCATAAATACAAAGCCCATCAGTGTCACAGATTTTAGAAAAGAAGTGGATAAATACATTTATCCCTTCATTCCTATATGTTTTGCACTTTAAAAAAAAAATTGTTTTTAATAAAATATTTATTTTTATTATTTTATTATTATCATTATTTTAAAGCTAGTTCAATTCTTTGTATATTCTTATTTTCTGATATATTGCAGATAGAAATGAAATCTCAATGTGAGACCATGGAATGTGCTACTACCCTGTGCAGAACAGGAATTGTAATATTTCTATTATTTCCTCTGCTGCTAGTCTAGAAACTGTGAAACCTGCTGTGTGTTTTATTAGTGATATGGGAAAAAAAAAAAAAAAGAAATGATCAAGATCAACTTTGTTGAAAACAAGTTGAACACATCTGTTCTTTAATGTCAGTGCTCCGTAAAGTTTGTTCGAGCTCCGTAATGCTTGTTTTTTGAAGGGTTTTACCACCACTGCTAAAAACATATCAATAATCAATCATTTTAGCTCATGCATGACAATTTTATACCAAACACAGAGGGAAGACCTGGATGTTCGATGTTCATGTTATGAATTTAATTGAACAAAACATTAGTTACTTGTATGAGTAAATTAACCAGCCTTGATAGTGCTCATTTCTTGAGCAAATATAAATAATTATAAGCAAGGAGTTCATGACTTTATTCATAGTTTATCATCCACTTATTTATATTTAACAGTATGATACACCTAACATATATCATTTTGATCTAATCCTGATATCAGTGTTTGTTATCACTATCAACAAACCTTTTGTATCTATTTCATTTTCTGACATTTATGTGTAAAAAGTCCTGAGAGCAGCAGAGATGGTGGTGTGCATTATGAAGACTGTGTCCAGTAAGATAAGTGAGGCAATCCTTACTCTCTACTCTGGTAAGGCTACATCTGGAGAATGTTGTCCAGTTCTGGGCTCCTCAGTTCAAGATAGTGACCTTCTAGAGAGTCCCGTGAAGGGTCACAAAGATGGTTAGGGCTCTGTAGCACTTCCCACATGAGGAAAAGCTGAGAGATCAGGGACAGTCCTGCCTGAAGAAGCCTGAAAATGGATCTCATCAGTTCTTATAAATATTTAAAGAGAAGATGGTAAGAGAGTGTGGTCAGGCTATTTTCAGTGGTGCTCAGCAACAGGACAAGGGGCAGTGGGCACAAGCTGCAATACAGGAAATTCCATCTGAACATGAGAGGAAACTTCACTGTGAGGGTGACATGGCATGGGAACAAGCTGCACAGGGAGGCTGTGGAGTCTATGGAAATGCTCAAAACTCACCTGAATGCCTACCTGTGCAAAATTGTAGAGAATCCGCTGTAGTAGTGGATTTAGTAGAGGATTTTCACTGTTTCCCTTCAATCCCTATAATGCTGTGTTTGATTCTGTGAAAGATTTATTTTAAACCGAGTCCTGACTATTAAAAGAAGCAAAGCACAAACTGTACAAATTAAAATGTTAACATAATTTCCCGTGGTTATTTATCTAAAAAGTTTTATCTCACTCTCACTAAAAGAGAGGATTTTTCAGAGTAATTTTATATATATATTATATGTAATAATGCAAAGGACTATATAAATATATATATAAATGATTATATATATATATAGTCCTTTGCATTATTAGATATTGTACAGTTTTAAAACATGTAGGAAAACCACATCCAGAACATCTAAGAAGGGCTTATTCTTTTACATTTTGACTTTCTACAGAAAGCAGTGATTTTTTTTTTTTTTTTTTTTTTTTTTCTGACCTGACTTTAGAAATTGTAGAGTTTCTGTAGAGTTTAAGAATTCTCTTTGGTATAAAAAAGAAGCAACGGGTTTTACTCCTGACCCAAAGGGATTTTCTGTGCAGAGAAGTGAATATGTACTGAAACAGTGTGTCAATGGCTTCAAATACAGCTGAGAGGTTTGCTATAAAATGGGAGGGGCAGAAAGAGGTGGGGTAATTGGGAAGATCCCAGAAGGGCAAAGTCCTATTCACAGGTGGTTGAAATTCATCAGAACAAAAAAGCAAAATTGGTGTTCAGGTGACAAGAGAGACAGGAAAAGTCAGATGCCAGCTCTAGGACACGAACAGAGCAACTTGAAAGCACTCGCTGTCGGATACCTGGAGAGTTCTTAAGTCATGTTCATGGCTTGTTATCTTTGGCAGAAAAGCTGGAAGGAGAAAAGAGAAAAGGCTTGAGCTTCAGGGTTAAAAAATTTATCCCCAAATCTTTTCTCCCTCAACTAGTACTGAATAGAAGAGTATGTTTTATGAGGGAAAGTTGTCATATCCAGCCTATGTTAACGTAAGTATACATAGCAGATATATATGCACATTTTCACAGAGACATATATGCTTATAAAAATACACATATACATATATAAATGCACGTGTGACTAAATGTCTATATTTTTGCTGCTATAAAGAGCATGAGTTTTAATGTATGTGAATTTTTTTTATTTTTATTTATTTATTTTTTTTTAAGACAGATTAGCTGATATTTCTCTTGTGGGTACTAGAAGAGTTTCCCTACATGTCTTCTGGGGAACCCACATCTGTCAAAACTTTGAAATTTCACGAATCTGTTATTAAATTACCTGAGTATTACTATGTCTAAAGTATGTTCATGATTCTGTGTAAAGTTTTATATGAAGTTTGATTGTTATGATCATGAATATGAAGATGAAGCTATTGTTGTTTCATGCTGCGACACAAATATGTCATCAGACCTAAGGTCTACTTAACCTATATAAAATATCCTGTAAAGGTAATATCCCACAAAACATGCTCAGAAGAAGGAAAAAAATATTAATGTTATTTAACTGCCAACTGTAGTTTATGAATTCATGCTTATAGGACACATTATGCTCCCTCAATAGTGAGACAATACAAAAATTGTTACAGTGCTAGGGCACTATCTGTACTATTGCAGTACAGATTAATTTCAATTAGGGTATTTTTTTAACCTGAAGTATTCCTGTGCTTTCTATTGATATTGTTGCAGACAGCATGGCTTAAAGATGCCAGCGAGCTAAATTTAACTCATAGGGAAAATAGCTTTTATTAGACCATTTGGAGGGAAAAAAAAAAAGAAAAAAAAAAAGAGAGAGAGAGAAAGATAAGATATATCAAGTAGAAGTTCTGCATTCAAAGTATTTTTAATCTTCATCAGTTATGTTAGGCAATCTAACCAAATGCTTATTTCTGGATTCTAATTTTGCCTTGGTTTGGTTAATGGATTCTTTCCTGAGTACAAATCTGATTTTTCTCTGTAAAAATAACTCACAATAAGCAACTGAGGAATTCATACAACCCATTTTGGGACCTGTACCACATGCAAATTTTAGGGGCCTTCTGTACCTCTGCCCAGCTCAAGTTGGAACGATGCAACAGAAAATTAGTTTCATTCAGCCTTTGGAGGGAGTGGTCAAAAAACTCTTATTGCAGGGTCTGCAGGAGATTCTGATGGTGTTAAGATGTCTGTAGGGAAAATATGAGTAGTCTCAGATAAATTTTTTCCTTGTGAACAGACTCCTTTCTAGTATAAGTATTATTGGGAATGAGGAAATAGACCGTATCTGCTACTCCCTTGGACTAAAAGTGAACAGTGATGAAAATGAGACTGCCTTATTTAGCCAAGCTTCCTCACACTGATTAAGAAAAACAATTTGTTCAGTGTTCTTGACCCCACATATTTTCTTCTTTTTCTAATCATTCAGTAGTACTTTCCATTTTTCAAACCCGTTTTTGAGAAAAAAAGTACAAATTGCTACTTGGTAACTAAGGTCTTTGACACTGTATTCTGCAGTGTGTATATTTCATTAACTACGTTTTTCCTCATGTTGGGAATCTGAGAAAATTCAAGAAAAAGTCTTCAACTGTTATCTGTTGTTAAATGTACCTTTCATGTTGGAAGGACATCCATCATTTTCAGTTGAACAATTTGTCATAAAAATCATGTGCTTAACAGTGTACTGTTCAACTCTACAGAGGCACTGCTCTGTTGCATATAAGCAGAATGTGTTCATATGAGTGAATGAATCAAGGTTTTCCATTTCTATTTGTTCTAATTTTGTTCCATAAATCATCTTCTTTTACTACCTCCTAAATTGCTAAGCTCTGACCTCATGTTTTGTGACCTTTTCTTTTATGTCTTTATAACTGCAAATGATTTGCCTATGTTTAATTGACACCTCAGTGTGACATCAGCGAATGGAGAAGTAGACTACTGGGAACAGCAAAATGTCCTAGTCATTCCATCTATTATGTTTCAGAAAAACACTGAGAACAGGGATTTTATGGCTTTGTCAGGATGTCTTTGGGTAGGGAGTTCTGAATTCAGCTCACAAGAAAACCAAACCATTTCTTAAATCAACAGGAAAGAAACTGAAATAGACTTGTACACTTTGATGTCAATCATGGGGAAATTTGCACAAAGGCAAATAGCTGAAAAGAAATAAATTTTGGTTTTACAGTCCCCAAGGAACTGCAGATTCTTTCAGCCTTTTCCATGAATTGCTCACTTATAAAATTTCATGTAGAGTATGAAGTATTCACACACAAATAGCAGAATTCTTTGAGAAATTGGAAACCACAGTTCATAAAAAGATCTTGAAAATTCTGTCCACCTCCATCTGTTTTTACTGTATGAAATTATGCATGCTGTGATCAAAAGATGTATAGACAGATCTATTTTCAAAGAAATACAAACGTCAAATGCACTCCCAGTCAAGGAGTAGTGTCTAAAATTTTCTTCCACAGAATAATGAACGAAACAGGAAAAACTAGAGACTTGGAAGAATTGCATACTATTCTTTCTTCCCACCATAGAAAAGTCAGAGCCATATCTCAGGATTCTTAAAACTCAACTATTTCCAGGAAGGCTTTTTATTGTTTGCTGCATGGAGCTGCTTTGAAATGGAAAGTTCAGAAAGACTACATTAGAACACTTTCAATAGCCTAGAAATTTCAGTATGTGTTGCATGAAATATAACACTTCGTACTGTTCTGTGTCACCTTCCAACAATAAGTAACAACAGGGTAGCTAAACCATGTAGCTTAAGACCTAGAGCACCGCTTTGAAAATGCAGGAAAAGTTTAGAGTTAAAGACATGATCCTCCAGTTTCACCTCTGAATTTCATTATGTCTTGAGTTTGTCAAACCTTTAGCATTATTCTGAAAAATAGTCTTTGTCCTTGAACTACTATCATAAATTGACAGATTTAAGTCATTGGCCTCTCAAAAAGTTGAGATCGAGAATAATAATAATAATAATAATAATAATAATAATAATAATAATAATAATAATAAAGTGATATAGGATAGTTCTGCTTCTCATACTAAGAAGCCACTACAATTCTTATTCTTATTTAGGCAGACTTTCAAGCACGATACAATATACAATATATTGTTGTCTACAATATATTGCTGCGTATATTTTCACAACAGTGAACTGTGTAGTGCAGACATCTCAGACCTTGCAAAGTATTCTGAAGATTAGTTGAGGAGATATACATCTAATATCTCAGCATCAGCTTGCTCCAATACAAAACAGTAATCCAGGAATTTCAGGAAACGGTGACAGACTGTTTAACATCAGTAAGCAATAAACAAAGGTACTGGAAAACACAAGCAAGTATTAGATATTACTGAGTTTATTTGACAGCATGGTAAGGCATTCAAGATACATCTGGATACCTATCAGTGTAACCTACACATTTTGGCAGGGAATTTAAACTCGATGATCTCTTGAGGTCACTTTCAAGCCCTGCAATTCTATGATTTTGTAATTCTGCGGTTCCGTGTATCTTCTTGTGCTCCGTGTTCCAATTAGTCAGTTATTAGTTCATTATATCAATAAGGCCTTTAAATCTAAAATATGTTATACAAACATTAGAGCAAAAGAACTCCTCTGGAAGACACAGTGTCTTCTTCAAAAATGTTAATTGATAACCATGTCTCGAAAATTAATCATAACATAGTAAATGATATTACACATCAGCAAAGGAACTGCTTAAGAAGGAAGCAATTATTTTTTTTTATCCATAGTCCTGCCTAATTTTGAAGGCAAAAATTTCTGAGGCATAACTTCAGTCTTGCCTAAAAACACTTAGCAGCTGAAGTACAGTGTACATAAAAATAAGATTAGGGTAGAGAACATATAAATCACAAAGCCTGTTAAACCTTTCAAGTTATTCTGTCGTACATGTCCTTAGGCCCACAGCACAAACTATATTTATGTGTTTTCCTGAGAAATACTTTCCAGTCTAAGTAAAGGAGGGTGAAATCAGTAAATCATTAAATACTGATGTGCTTCGAAGTGGAGAGCACGAAGTGTAAAGAGAGAGGGGTAGCAGAAAAAGAAAATAAATATGAGGAAAATAGCTGTTGAAACTGAATGTAGAAGTAAAATACAAACCTGCGTAAGTGCTATCAGTGACCATGTCCCATGTGACTGTCTTTTCACTGTTATTTACAGTAAATACTACTCAAAAGCAGTTTGGATGAGCGGAGGACCAACTATGTTACGAAGCTCCAGGCAATCATGACTTCTACTCAGATCTAATTTTTCAGATATCTGAGCAGATAATTGCTCAGATAATTTTTCAGTGATCATAGCAATTATAAAGCCACTAAAAGTCAGTAGTTTATATATGCCCAGTTCTTAGAATTTTGGAACTGGTATAAAGCAAAAATGATTTTGTCATTGTTAACTTGTTATGTCACCTTATTAGCATTTTTAAAATTAAGTTTGGGCATATAAGCATCAAGGAATGTCATTTATGTTAAAGACAGGATAAGCACTATTTCTTACATTCATTTTATATCTGAAAAAAAGGGGGCGAACTACAAACTCCAAACAATGTTTTACAATAAAAATTATTTGATTGTATTTTTACAATACAAATTTATATTTCAATCTACGAATAAAATGTAGCTACAGTCATTATTAATTATTGTCATATTCAATTACAATTCAGTACTTAAATACAGAGCTTATTTACCTTAAAAGAAGTTAGTAGAGCATCAGCTTATCTGATAGATCAAAGAACATTGCCAAGGTGATGGGACGGAGAACTACATACTTAAAGCTCTGTTGCATCCGATATTTGAGTTAACGTGTCAGTATCTGGTTTCTACTGGAAAGCTAATGTTAATCCAAACAAGTGAAAATACTGAGAAACATTTATTACTTTAAATTACTAAAATGCATTTTTCTAAATACTCTTCTATGAAGTAAGAACTTTATATTTATCTGTGATTGCTTAATATTACTACTCAAGTGCTTTTTAGATATTTCTCAAATGAGAACATTGTTATTCACCATTTCAATTATTTTCTATAATTATTCATATATTAATCATAGCAGTTTTATTAAATGTTTCTGGTTTATGTTTTGATGCCTTCATTAAAAATACAATGAAATCAATTAGTTATTAAGAAGATATTTTTACAGTAAATAGAAAAATTTGGGGAGAAAACGCTGATGTTATAAACACCATACGTGTTTCAGAGACTAAAATAACTGGAATTAGTACAATACAAGAACGATGGCTGTTCGGAGTCTACTGTGAGAATAAAGTGTTCAGTATGTCCTTGCTCCATGCTACAACATCACTGTACTGTGAACCACAGATTGCTCAGCTGGTGCCTAAAGAATGTGAAACACAGGGCAACTACCCATGGAATTTTTGAATGATTTTGAGTGATTGCTCTTTGTCCAGCTTGGCATATGATGAAGCAATGTAGAATTCAATTATTTCTCATCCTTTTACAACTATTCTGCAGAGGGTTTCTGGAACTGGCAAATTGGAAATTCAATACAATTATATTTTGTAGAACAAGTTGCATAGTAACAGAAGTCCTTTCAAAATGGTTGAATTTTGCCAATGTAGTAGAAATACTTTGAAAATTTCACACTATTTAGACCAACTGTCACTTTCTAAGAGTTTATTTCATCTGTGCTAAATTTCCTGGTTCATATTTAAAGGTCTGTGCTGTGAGAGAATATATTGTGCATTATTTCAACTAACCGACACCGAATATCAGACTTTACAGTTATCAGAAAAAATGTATCTTCACTCTCACATGTGATTCTAACTCTAATAATCCACAAGAGAATTCCAGCTGAAAACATCACCAGGATGCTTAAATCATGAAATATGCTAAATTGAAGCCTGAATTTTTCGTCTTAACAGAGTTTTAGCCCAGTTTTCTGAATATGATATGCAAATACAATGGAAATACTGGATAAGTTACTGTTATAAATTACATTCATTGTCCTTTTTTAATCTGTGTGCTTTGAGTGCATAAAACACATGCTGCATCTTGTGTCTAGTTTTACACAATGCAGAATGAAAGGCAGTGATCTTTGAAGAGGATTCAGCAGAAGGAAAAATCAGAGTAATAAACAAATTTTTGTAACATCTCACCTGAAATGAAGAGTTTCCTGCAATGAGAATTCTCCAGAATGTCAAATGTTGCTCTGGACAATATCCCTTCTCAGCACTTCTGAGGCAGTATCATAGGCACAATTTCTTTGCAGATATCTTCATTTGGAAAGAACCTGCAAGGAGACAGTTTATATATATTATATATGTTATATATATTATATTAGTTTATTCATACATATATCCCTAAATTAACATTAAACTCTATGAATGAACAAAGCTCTGTGCTCTGTGACCTATGCTTACATAAATGTCATAGGTTAGAACTAAGGAAAGAAATGTTCTCTCTTCTGCCATACATACCTCAACTGACAGCAACACATTTAACTTCAGATATAAACAGGTATCAGAAATTTCTTGATGACTTTTACTGTCACCAACTTGAATAAACAAATTTTTATCTGTATTTACTAAAATACATGTTCATTGTTGCTACCCAAAAATAAGTGACGCAAAACAATCTAGTATTTGCTGTGTAATTTTCAGCTATGCACTACGGTAGAGATCTGGCTTATGATACCAAAAAATGTCACAACTGCTGGTAATTAAAAATGTTATAGCTGACTTGTTATATATAAACATCAAATCTACTTGAAATAATCATAGCAAATAAGTTACAAAAAGTGATAATCACTTTTTTTTTCTACATTAGCAAAACATTATTTAATAATAAGCTAATTCTAGCATATTTGCTTGCGAGAGTACATCCATTTTCTAAACTGTGCATGAGTGCTTTTTATAGACAAGTTTATATAATTCATTGATAAGTCACATGCTAGTCTCCTTTGCTGCTGAATGTATGGTACAAAGAACAGCAAGCTCAAACACTTATATGAGTAGTATCAGTTTACACAAGCATACAAAAACAGAATGAAAAAGAATATGAGGCATCTGGAATAAAGGGCATTTGATCTTAAACCATGGTTTATTGCTCTTCCAAGAAGTTGCAATAATAGACACATTTGCATAATTCCATTACTTGGACATTAGCAATGAGATATGGAGTTTTTCCAGTATAATTCATGATTTTAGAGCCGCATATTTTTAATGTCACTAACTAGTCTTCTGCATAACTCTCTAATGACAGAGGCCAACCTCTCTTGAAAGTGTCAGCCATCTGACTCCTAGCTGTAATACTGCTTTTTCTTTCCCCCTTGAGATCAGCATTGCTGATTCCAAAAACCTTAGCTGCAAGTCTCAAAGCATCATTAATGCAGTAAGAGCTGCAGATAATTACATTTAATGTCACAGGGAAACGCCATGAATGTCTGTCTTTTCTGCCATGTTAAAATCATGATAAAATCAGTGCAACAAACATATCATAATTTCTTATTAAAATCTAAATGGATTACAGAAAAGAGAGTTTGGGTACCTGTTTTCCACCTATCTTAAATAAACTGCATCATTATTTCTATTTCGCACTAGATTTCAGTATAAAATCTTCAATAAGGCTCAATATTTCCATATTGTTTTCAAAGAGGAGCTTAACAAAAGGCCATATAAAATTTGGATAGGTAAATTGGAAGCAAAAAGTGACATCTAAGGAAATAAATTCAATATATGAAAGGCAGCTGTTTGTGAAATCTCTACTTTCTCCCTTTGGTTTTATTTATCACTTACTTATTTGTGATTAATCAGTATTATCCACACAAATCTAAAGATCCAGACTTGTCCATAAGACATCTTAGCTGCATTTTGTACTTTGGACATAATGGAAACTCACATAGTAAATAATATTTCTATCATTCCACAATCCAACTCCATGTAACTAAATTGACTGTCAATTGATTTGTTTGTCAGTTTGGTTTGTTGTTGTTTTGTTGTGCTTTTTGTTTTTTGTTTTTTTCCAGTATTGCTATGATGAAATTTCATGCTTTGAAGTGTTAAAAAAAAATCAAAACTTTTACTGTAAGCAAACATAGTGAATATTAAAAATGTTCCAGACTCTTACACTTCCACTCCATAAACGAATTATTTAAAGTCAGAACACGTGAGATGTTATTTGTGAGCAACAGATACGATTCATTAAGAAAACAACAGCAACAAAAATGTTTTGTTATTATCATCTGGATGTTGATTTATTTGTTCTTGAGAAGCAGGATGACAAAGATTTCAGCTGTAACACACTTTCACTCTGGGCATACTATAAGTATCTGCCAGAGAGAAATACAGAAACTTTAAATCTCTTGTGTAAAAGTTCTGTAAAACATTTAGGTAGCCTTTCAAAAATTACAGGACTTAAATGCTGCTGCTTCTGAAATGTCTTATACTAGAAGCTCAGTATATATATAAATACAGAAATAGATGATGTCAGTGAGAGATATCAAGCTGAAAAAAAGTGTAATTATTACTATAAATATCATAGTTCTACCCTGGAAAAGGCTCAGAATAAGGAAATCTAAAGGCAAACTTAGAAATGGCTCTGACATGGAGAATGTGTAGCGGGTCAGAAAGGTGAAGGCAAGGCTCAACTATAAGCAACTTCTGAGTAACAAAAGAATTCACTCAAAAGTCATACAATTCATTATTTAGTTACTTGGAGCTAGTTAATCTAGTGCGACCTAATCAAAGAAGAACAGCAGTGACTTAAATATTTCATCTGTATTGCAGCATTTCTATGTCTTCATGTATAATTCTTGTTGACTTCCTTCACTGGGCTTTATATTTTCCTATATGAACGACTGTCAAGAGGTATTTAAAAAAGCTGACTATAATATATATAAGAAGCAATTTTAAATATTTATGCCTTGCTATAATTTAAATTTCATTCTCTTGCAATATTTACTAATTTTATAAATATTAGTTAAGAATTACAGTTAAAAAAAGTTGGTGTAAACCAGTAATTTGTAATTTAATTACCATACTTCAATACAGATATTTAAGATATTTTATCTGATCTTTGATCTTGCAATTCACCTTTTTTAAAAAATGGATTTTTTTTTTTTTTGAGCTGAAATGTGTTTTTTAGACGTCAAGTGCATAGATCATGATGAAAGTAATTTCTCCTATTTATTTCTATGGAAACTACTACAGAAAAAAAAGCACACTAACAGTTTGATAGAACAAATTTTCAGTGACAAAACAGTACTTTTCAACACAGTCACCACAAATGCTTCTGCATTTTCACCAGTGATAAATAAGAGCCCACATCCTGCACTTACAAAATTCTGCATGGCTGTCCGGAAATTGACTTGTATTTCATGTCACTGTTGTTACTGCTAAAATGTACAAGCCATTGCCGTGAGGCTCATGTCCACTGTTTGGTCACCAGAAACATCCAGCAAGAGTTGATGAACGCCAATCGGTACGATGTTTTCCACATCAAGGAATTCAATAATACATGTTTGCTTCACATGTACTTCCATATCAGACACCATTTTGTCAGACTGACTCTCTGCTGTTATCAGTTTTACAGCAACAAAATGTAATGGAATATTATTGGAAAGGCTCAGCCTTTACTGCCACATCAACATCCACCTCTGATGTCATGGGCCAACATAGTAAAACAGGAGGCAGCCTTCACATAAACATATAAACATTATATAATATCATGCATCCTATTAGTGACTCAGTCAATTTTTCTTTTTCCCAGTGATGTGATTCAACTACTCTATGTATTACAACAATTCTAAAACAACAAAATTTCTGTTGTCTACTATTACCTAGCAGTACATATTTCACTCAGCTGTATATCTTTGGTTTCCTCCTTACAGAATATTAAATGGAAGTCTTGAGACAGGAGGAAATGGAAGAGGTCTGTAACCACTTACATACAGTCTTCAGGAATCAAAAGTAATCATATTAATTTCTTGAAATACATAGGTCGTATTATAAATTATATGTTTCTGGAGAGAAACTAGTGTTATTTAAAGCATAGGTACTAAAAAACAGGGAAAAAAAATGGGAAAGTCACCCTTATATGAAATAAGTAACTAACATTCATCACAAGTAAAACAATTTTCACATCATAACACTAAATCTTTAAAAAAAAAAATAAAAAAATAATTAAAAAAAAAGAGCTGCAAAAAGAAAAAAGCAACAGGTTACCAATCTTTTTTCACATGAATCTTTCAGAAATTCTTTATGTACCGGTCTCATTTCTGAGGATGCTTCACAAAATATTTTGTAAAACGTTTCAAAAGTCAGAATTTAAGAAACGTAAGCAAGGTCAAGCTGTGTGGAAGGACTACACAGATACTATTCTCTACTGTAGAGAGAAATTTGTTCAGTCAAAGCTCAGAGTTGAAGCTGACCAGTACTGTGGGAGATAATGAAATGTGTTTTTTTTTAAATATGTTAGCAGCAATAACAGGTGCAGGCATAACAGTATTCTGTTACTTGTTTGGGATGATCACTTCCGGTATATGAGCGTTTCAGAAACAGACGTTTAATGTTTTCAACATCAGTGATGGTATCTGGGACCCCTGAAGCCCCAAGCTGGAAGGTTGTGATATGAAAATTACAAACTCCCAGCCAAACCCAACTTCTGTGGAATTTACTCCTCCAGCAAGATGCATAAAAGTCCATGAGACCTGTTGAGATTCATTTCAAGGTACTCAAAGAGTGGGCCAATGTCATCACAAGACATCTCTCAACCATTTTTCAATGACTTGGGGACTTTGAGAAGTTCTTGTTAACTGGAGGCTGGCAAATATTACTTCACTTTTCAAAAAGGGGAGTAAAGAAGATCTTGGTAATACAGACCTGTCAATCTCAGTTAAGTGCCTTGAAATATGGAGAAATTATTCTGTGAATTACTGAAAATGCCTGAAATTCAATGCAGTCATTGGTCACATCCAACACATTTACAAGGAAAGATATGTTTAACACTTTTATAACAATGTTACTCACCTAGAAGACCACAAAATGATAGTTGTTGTAATCTTGTTTTGATTTCAGAAAAGCTTTTGATATTGTTCCTCATAGCATACTTCTAGACAAAATGTCCAACATACACAATGCATTGGCTGATAGGTCAGGCTCAAAGAGTTTTAGCAAATGGGGTTGTATCATGCTGCCAATCACTAATGAGGCTCCACAGGTCTCCATTTTATATGCAATTCTCTTCAGCACTTTCATAGATTACTTTGATGCAGGACTCAAATTTCTACTGGATAAGTTTTCAGGTGAAACTAAACTAGGAGGAGCCATTTATTTCCTTGAGGGTAGAGAAGTCGTGCAGAATGATTTTGGAAAAGTAGAGGGCTGGGCAATCACAAACCATACAGTGTTCAACAAGACCAAGTTCTGGATTCTGTACTTAGCACAGATTAGCTTTGGATAAGTGTGCAGACAGGGAAATGAGATGTTAGAGCACTGCAGAAAGGGAAATATGGGTTCTGGTTTACAGAATGTTTAATGTGATTGAACGGTGTGCTCTGGTAGCCAAAAGGGCCAGTTGTACTCTGGGGTGCATCAGGCCCAGTGCTGTCAGTGGATAAGGGAAGGAACTGTGCAGCTCCACCTTAACCACTGATTTAATTTTGGACACCATAATATATAAAGGATGCAGAAATTTGGAGACCATCCAAAGGAGGTAACAAAAGTGATGAAGGGTCTGGAGGCCCAAATATATGAAGGGTAGTGGATGTCTCTTGGTTTGTTCAGTCCAGAGCAGAGGAGGCTGAGGAAGGCTGCATGGCATCCTACTGCTTCTCTCAAGGGGATCAGTGGGACAGCACTGATCTCTTCTCTCTGGTGACACCGACAGGACCTAAGGAAATCAAATTTATGTGCATCAGGGGAAGGTCATGTTGGGTGTTAGGAAGAGGTTCCTTATGAGAGAGAAGTCGGGCTTTGGAACAGTCCCCCCATGGTAGTGCTCTTGGCACAGGCATACTGGAGTTCAGGAAGCTTTGAATCAATACCTCAGATATAGTTTAATTGAGGGCGTTGCTGTGCGGAGCCAAGAGTTAGAGTCAATGTGCCTGTGGGCCTTTTGCAAGGAGATTCTTTGATTCTACAGTTCTAAGTAAAATGAATAAATAGATGAATGAATGAATGAATGAATGAACTAATGAATGAATGAACAAATGAATGAATGTATGAATGAAAGTACATTGTCTATCTTGATGTGAAACTTCTGAACCCTTTGAAAGCTCATTACTTTACTTAGACAAAAACAGGTAAGGATGAAGGTTTTGCCATTTTCTGTAGTCCTAACACCCAAATTTTGCAAGCAAATGCACTGCTTTGTGCAGCAATACTCAGAGATCATGTCAATAAGATCAAATAAGAGATTAGCATCTGCTTAAGAGATTTCAGTGTTATCACCACAAATGTGAATAATAAAGTCAGTTTTTTGGTTTTATATTATGGTTCTACCTAGAAAGTGTAGTTTAACAATGTAACTATTCTCAGATGTACAATGGAACTACTTGTGAAAGCAAAGTTTATACTGCTCTTCACTTTTCCTCATTCCTGGAGAAATATTCCAAAGTTCAAACACTGTGTTCTCCACTTCACGTACACTGGTTTTCATTAGATATTTCTCTTACATACAGGTTTTCATTAGATATTTCTCTAACATCTTACATTATTATTTTGCAGAAATTCAGACTCTCTGGATACAGTTGAGAGTTCACATATACTGGTAGACACTGTGAAAAATAAATAACTTACTGATTTTACTCCCAGTGTGCTTTGATCAGAGAAAGTTAGGCATATTATGCAATAAACAAAATTTTAGGATGTATCTTCCTGAAATTGTTTTAGTAAATATTATGAAAAAATGCACCTTTGAACGTTACTAATTTTGAACTAAGAGCAATGATAATGAAACAGTGAGAGAAAAGTAGCAAAGTAATGTGCTAGAATGTGCAGTAATATGTCATTCTGATGCACTAACATAAAAACAACATACTGAAAAAGTAATTATAAGCTGTTAAAGTCGTTTCATTTCATTTATACGTTAGAACAAGGAGTATGTTTTAAATAACTTTTTATTTTTCTCTGTCTGTCTCCAATTCTTTCCTCCATTTCATTGCCAGCTTTCTGTTTTATTTTTCAAGATTAGTTTTATTAGAAGAATTAGTTTCAAGACATAGGAGTAAGGTGATGATTATGTCATTGAGTCGTGCAATGATCTTTATAAGAGAGTCTAAGTAAATCGGTTATTAATAGTTTTGACTGCCACCTTTCTCTGAAATAAGTAAGTGACTAGAAAATTGGTATCAGAAATTAATTAATTAATTAATTAAGGAAAAAGGAAAAAGAAAAAAAATATGGAAGGTATGGCACTATAATATGTGACAAATAGAAGTGCAGATGCTCAGGGAAAATATTAAGCAGAAAACCAAGATGAACAAAAGAGAGAGAAAGTGAAAGAATAACAAAATTAAAGAAGCATGCGGTGAATTCACTGCTTTCAATCAGGAAAATAATTTTGAATCAGGCTCTGGAATGAGTAGAAATCTAGTCAGAGGGATAACGGAGAAAGGTGAGAGTCTCACTTTCCATGAGAGCGACCTTTCAGTGACTATATGCACTGGTCAAGTCTCCTGCCACTTCAGCTGGATAGTCTATATTATCTACCTCAGTGCTGTCCAGTACCTCACCTAGACGGTGCTCCAGAAGGTAAAGGCAGAAATGCAGACCTCAGATGGCAGGACATGCATGGAGCCTTCTTCAGGTGTAGGATCAAGCAGCAGAGTCTCATATTACAGATGCCACTGAAAGACTACCAAGGCTAGTACAAATCACTTATCATTTGCTTCTGTTTTTTTCATGTGGGAATCAATGATAAAACCAGAAGCCTAAGGTATATCAATAAGGACCACAGAGCCCTGCAAGCAGCCGGAAGATACTCTTGGGCATTAGCTGTGTTCTCTTTGACCCTTCTGATCAAAGGAATGAATATTGACAGGACCTCTTAAATATGACAGATGAATGCCTGGCTATGGTCCTGGAGACCTGGAAAAGAATTTGTCTACATAGATGTCACTTTTTATGATTTTTTTGTTATGATGTTTTCCACACCATAACATTATGTAGTGCACTAAAAGAGTTAATGCTCTAGGACCATGGATTGTCAATAGTTCCACATACCTGGTTCTCAGAAGAGAAGAACTACATATTACATACCCCAGAGGACTTTGTGTTGTTCTGCTTCCATTTTCCACTCAGAGAGATAAAACTGTTCACAGATCACAAGATGACCCTCTGTTTTCCCCTTCTGCTTGGCAGCATGTCTGCTCCTTAGATCATCTCACCCTCAGCATTAGAGTAAGGCCTTTGGTTTTCTGACACTCTCAATTTATTTGACTTATTAGCTTTAATTCCAATTATATTGTATTATGTAGTAATAAATTTTGTTGTCTTGTACTCTGATATTTTATTTAGTAAATCAGATTTCCTCCTCAGATCGTTGCCACCGTTTTGTTTCAGGCCCATCTCTCTGCCCTTTCCAACTTTTTTTCCTCTCCCTCTCCCAGGGGGTGGGTTCACCCCATTAGTCACAGAACTGGGCCAAAGTGGTCCATAAACTGTTAACAATAGACCATTAAACTCTGTTTGAAAAATCCAATCTAGTGGATTCATATGGAGTCCAACCATCAGAAGAGGAAAAGAACATCTTTAGTTACAGGCTTGTCAAGATTGCAGTGAAAGCTTTAAATTAAAGCTGCCAGTTGAAACCAGTGTCAGAAGTGGCTGCCTGAGATAAGATAAACAGCCAAGTTCAGTGAGAAAACACCTGAAGAGCATCACAAATGAATGCCAGTCAGTAAATCTGTTTCTTTAGGAGGCAACTTTAAAGAGGCAACTTTAGTGCCTCTACACAAATGGACATAACATGGGACATAACCAAGAGGAAACAGAATTCTTAGCTCCTTCTAAAAGCTATGATATTGTAGTCCTCACTGAGATTTGATGGGAAGTGTTGCACAACTGGAGTATTGAAATCAATGTCTGCAGGCTCTTCAAGAGTGATATCCAGGAAAATGTTCATTCTACTGCATCTTATGATGGTGAAGGCAATGGGGAGACTAAAGTTAAATACTTTAAAGAAATTAAGGAGTTATCCTCCAAGAAAGGTGACAAGACCCGCTGCAGAGATGAAGTGCCTTTACATCAGCACATACAGCTTGGGAAACAAACAGGAGGAGTTGGAAGCCACTGCATTTCTGGGAAACCACAACAGAAGGCTGTCTAAGCAAGACTGGATCTGTTTTTCACCAGCACTAGTGAATTGATTGGTGACATCAGGATTGGAGGCTGCTTGGGCTGAAGTGGCCATGCAGTGTCGGAGTTCAAACTCTTCAGTCATGTTAGAGAGATAGTAAAATCAGGAAGCTTAATTTTAGGGAGGCCAAATTCCAGCTCTTCAGCAATTTCATCTACATAACCACTTGGGAATCTGTCCTCAAGGACAAGGTTGTGGAACATCTTTAGAGAAGCTTTCCTTAGGTCACAAGAGTTTTCCATCTCCAGGTGTAGGAAGTTTGGAAAGGAAGTCAAGAGATCGGCATGGCTGAAATGAGACCTACTGGTCAAACTGGAGAGCATGAAGAAAACACAGTGAAAGCAGGGACGTGCAACCTGGGAGGAGTGCAAGGATGCATTTCATTGTGCAGGGATGGGGCCAGGAAGGCCAAGGTCCATCTGGAACTGGACTTGGCAAGAGGCATGAAGAGGGATAAGAAAGTCTTCTATAGATACATCAACTGGAAAAGGAAAGTCCAGGAGGACACACCCTACCTAGTCAGTGGTGCAGGCAGTCTTGTAACAAGAGACAAGGAGGACACTGAGATTTCAGTAACTTTTTGTCTCAGCAGCCACTAGTGTCTGCTCTCCACACATGTCTCAAGTGGATGGTTTAGAGTGTGAGAACTGAGGGAGCATTGCACTGTGAGAAAAGCTCAGGACCACAACCAATTTTTGGTTCTTAACATCAGTAAGTCTATGGGTCCTGATGAGATGCTTTCCACAGTCCCTCAGTTTCAGAAAAAAAAAAAAAAAAAAGATAATCACTTAAAAAAAAAAAAAAAAAAAAAAAAAAAAAAAAAAAAAGGAGTTACAAGTAGTAACTCAAATAAATGGGAAAGAAAAAAAAAAAAAAAATTGCTGACTGTGCTGCTAACTATAGTGCCCAGAAAGAGAATTCTCCCTCGTCACTCAGAATCAGAAACCTCAATGGAAATACTGGAGACTTGTGGGAACTTTAATCTGTCTCTGCTCAGTGTATTTCTCTTCATGTCTGAGAACAGCTGAGACTGCCAAGAGTTAGGACCTAGCAAGTGCAGCTTCCTGGCACTGTGTTCCAGTACTAAACAGCTTGTCACATGATGACATGATGTGGAATACTGATAAAACCAGGACATGTCAATAAGTATGCAGGTGACACCAAGCTTTATGGTGTGGTTGATATGCTGAGGAGCAGGACATCATCTAGAGGGACAGACAGGTTTGAGAAATGGGCTCAGACGAGCCTCATGAAGTTCAGCAAAATCAGGTACTAGGTCTTGCGCCCAGATTGAAGCAACCTTCCCCCTTGCCCTCACAAGTTGGGGGACATGGGTGTACTGGTAGATGGGAAGCTGGACTTGAGTCACTAATGTGCTCTTGCATCCCTGAAAGCCAAATATACTATGAGCCACAGCAAAAGAAACATGGCCAGCAGGGTGAGGAAGGAAATTCTGCCCCTCTGCTCTGTGCTGGTGAAGCCTCATCAAGAGTACTGCAACCAGATGTGGAGTTCTCAGTACAGGAGAGAGATGGACATGTTAGAGCTCATCCAGAGGAGGACCACAAAAATTATTCGGGACACGAAATGCCTCTCTGAGAAGGACAGGATGACAGAGCTCAGGCTGTTCAGCGTGGAGAACGGCAGGCTCTAGTGAGACCTCATAAAAGCCTTTAAGTATTTAAAAGAGGGCCTATAAGAAAGAAGGGGACAGACTCTTTAGCAGAGTCTGTTATGACAGGACAAGAGGAAATGTTTTCAAACCAAAAGAGGGATGACTTAGATTGGATATAATGAATAATTTTTTTATAATAAGCTTGATGAAACACTGAAACAGATTGCCCAGACAGCTGATGGATACCCTGTCCATGGAGACATTCAAAGTCAGGCTGGGTAAAGCACTGAGAAGCCTGATGGAGCTGCAGGCATCCCTGTTCATTGCATGGGAGTTAGAGTAGATGACCTTCAAAGGCTTTTTCTATCTCAAGTGTTTCTATAATTCTACAATTCTATGATAAGCACGGGAGGAATAACCCTCTGGATTAAGAACAGTCTTGACAGTGTTCAGCTTAGTTATAGAGATGGAAAAGCCAACAGTCTCTGGATAAGAGTTTGGAAAAATATCAACAAATTATATATTATGTCTAGGCTATTTTAGAGCATCCAATCGTAATGAAAAAGAAAATGAATTATTCTGTTGGCATCTAGAAGAGCTATCGAAGAAACAGCCTAATAGATTTCTGCAAAGTGTGAAGATAATTTCCTGACAGAGGTGGCATAGGAAATGACTAGGTAAGGTGCTCCACTTCATTTGTTGTTAATTGGGAAGGTCTCATGGATGATATGGTGGAGGCTGTCTTGGTCACAGTGACCACACACAAAAATAAAAAAATAGAATTCTTGATCCTTGTGGAAGCTAGGAGAGCAATGAACAGAACTGCTGGTTTGAATTTTCAGAGGACACATTTAGAGACATGAATGATAGACTTCCTTGGGAAATATTTCTAAAGAGTAAATAGATCAGGAAGATTGTACATTTCATGCTTTAAGACTGAAATCTTGCCCAAAAGATGAACATCTCTGTACCAGAAGGCAAACAGGAAAACTGGGCAGAGACAGGGAGGGGGCTTCTGAACAGAAACTGACTGAACAGAGAGCTCCTTCTGGAACTCAGGAGAGTTAAGGACCTTTGGAAGATGTACACTGAAGAAGAGTACAAAGATGCTGTGAGGTTGTAAAGGGAGAAAACTGGGAGGGCCAAAGTCCAGTTACAACTTCAGTAAAGGACAATAAAAAACACTTGTTTTATATATATTTGTATATAAACAAGAAAAGAAGGACTAAAAAGAATCTTGATCCTTTATCGGATGCAAGGGGAAACAGGGAAAAGAGATGAAGAGGAAGTTGATGTGCTCATTTCTCAGTTTCATTAAACAAAGTTGAGTATTATTTAGAAAGCAATATTATCTCTGAGTATAAATCACTAGTCAGATAAAAAGAATGAGTTCCTCAAATAATTGCTCTAAATTAGGAAATATTCCAGAATAAGGTGTATGTGTATAAAAATGTTACAAAGGCTCAGAATTTATCTCTTGTACAGGAGAAAGTATTTAAATTTATTTATACTGATCGTAAAAGAGAATTTGTATGGAAGAATCTCACAGTGAGGCCTAAGAAGGCCTGGAAGGTAAAGTTATACAAATGGGTAGAAAACATACAATGAGGTGCAAGTTCTTCATAGTTAGCATAATCAAGCGTACTGATAATTACAGCAGGAACCTGATAGACTCTTCTAAGTAGCAAAACTTAACTCAGAGCTACCTGTCTTTCTAAATTATAAGTTTTGTATCCCGATGAAGTTATAGACTTGATGTGGAGCACACTGGGTGAAGTTCCCTGGCCCGTGTTATGCATGAGGTCAAACAGGATGACCATGATGGTCTGTTTAATCCTTGCATTGTACAACTGTATGAAAATTCAATCATTAATTTGTCTGTCATGCCAGATTTATACCCTCAAACTCCTCTTTATACCTGTCACTTGCTCCTCATTTATTTATTTATTTAGAAATTTTTTTCCCTGGCTTTTTTTTTTTTTTCTTTTTTTTTTTTGGTTACTTGATTGTACAGAATGGTCATTAACTGTGATGCAAACGCCAATGTTTCCATGGAAACCCCTGTCCACTACAGAATATACTACAGCAATTTTTGAACCATTTGTCCATTTGATTAATTATGTCTTTGTGCTGAAGGCGGCTTGGCTTGATTGTCTCATCATGTATTAGAGAAGCTACTGCTCTAACAAATGGAGCTATTGTTTTGGGTCTATTCATCTTGGTACATCCCTGAGAGCTGATAGACATTTCAACAAAATGACTGTCCCTTAATGAGCTGCAGCTTGTCAGAACTGTTTAGGGCTTCATGCTAGGCACCGACCACTGTCATGACAGCTTCAGTTATTATGGCGATGAGTAGAATGCCTATAAAAGAGTCTATAGAAGCAAATGACCCTGGTTTTGATATTACATAGATTGTAATTATCAGCTATATATACACGATATGATAGATTCATGATAGATTCCAAAGCTTTGAGACAGTTTTCTGATGAACTAGCTACTTGTTCAGGCACAAAGTAAGAAGAAATAAAATACTTCCCCTAACATTTCTAGTTGTTGTTAAGTAAAAACAGAAAACAACCCACAAAACAAACCAAAAAAGATTCTCACAGAAAATATTAGCTAGTAATTGTTTGCAGTTTTGCTTTCTTTTTAAACCACAGACATTTCAGCATTCTGTGGTGAGGTAGTTTCGATACCTATCATAATTTTTCAGTACATTTATTTCCCATATTACTCGATTGAAAATTTAAAAGAAATATGAAAAAAAAAGGAGAAAATATGCATGGCATAGAAGAGAAATAGATAGGTTTTTTTTCTATCCAATTATTACATAAATCAATACTCCAGCCCTTGCTCAGTCAGCTCCCATCAACATTTTTGTAATTTTAATGGACATGTCTGTCAATGTGTTTACATTAGTGAATATCCAGCTTGAAACGTAAGCAGCTTTGCCAGCATGAGATTGTTTCAGACACATACTCACTTATTTCTGGCAACAGGTTTCACATATTTTAAATAATAATAGTGGAAATACCAGAAAACTATATTATTTTCCACAATAGCCTATAATTTCACCTAAAGGTATATGTACTTCTCAAAGGAGAAAATGGAAAGCCAGCCTGAGTCAACAGAACAAGAAGTATATTTCTAACTAGAAGTTAATTACAAAAATCAAGATAGACTTTCTACATATTTTTAAAATGTAGATTTATGATTTCCATTCTTAGATGTTCCATTTAGTGAACAAGCATGAAGAGTCAGTGTATGTGACATTTGCTTTAAATATTTCTTAGTGCAGAATAAGTGATTAAGTTGTGCCCCTAATAATCACAGATGGAAGTCAGCACCCTGTAGCTACCAACAGCCACATTTAATCAGTTAATAACTGTGGATTAAACTTAATTCAGATTAATTTGTATTAGTATAGAATTTGTAACTCAATTGCTTTCATATTAATTTACATGTAGTCTAGACATGACATCATGTTGACTCTTTGTTTGGCCCAAACACTAATTATGAACCTTGCAGCTAATGGATGCAAAACTTCCAGTTTAAAAACAAAATAGGATTTCTGTCTACACTGTACTTACGACAGCTCAATATTACAATTTAGAGTTGCAGGCTTAGCATTGCCTGGGAATATCACTTCTTCATTCGCACTTCAGCCTCCTTAAACAAAGCGTGTTGTTCCTAAATGAAGAATGTGGCTGTTGGAAAAGGAAGTTACTATCATCCATCAAAAATTGTTAGCCTCAAATTCTTCTGGGAAAAACACAATGAGGAAATAAAAAAGGTTAAAGTAAAGGAAAAAAAAAAAATCCCGCTAACAATAATAACTGCTGTGGTGCAAATTGGACTGAACCACTGTCAAGGTTATTTTATCATTTATAATTGCAGTTTCTGAGGGTTCTTTCACATGAACTTGAGTTCAGTTTTTATTTCTTCTGACAGCATCTGATTCATTCATTTTCAAACCACACTTACAAATATAAGAAAAATAGTTTAAAACACACTTGTATTCTACGTAGGTCACTCTGAAAGTAATGCATCCTATTTATTACTGTAACTGATGCAAAGAACTCAATAGCAATATTTGATAGGGCAAATTCTCAGCAACAAAATACTACTTACCAATGTAATAACCACCACTAGCTATGCATTTTCACCAGCAATGAATAAAAGTATGCACACTGCACTCAAGAATACTTGCTGTCTTAAACTTAGTTTGCATTTGTCTGTCCTGTTGCTGTAGCCACTGCAGAAATGCACCACCCACTGCCTCACTGTGTCTCACTGGAGTGTTTGGTCTCCGGAAACATTCAGCAACAGTCAGTGAATGACAGTGGGTTCCATTTTTCCATATGGAGGAATTCAGTTCCACACTTTTTCTTCATGTGCACTTCCATGTCAGACACCATTTTGACAGACTGCCCCTCTGGTGCTATCTGTCATTGGCAGGAAGCTTCAACCTCTACTGCCATACCAACAACATCCACCGCTGATGTCTTGGGCCAACAATAAAATAGGAGACAGTACTTTCAAAGCATTTCTGTCCATATACTAGTTACGTAAGATGTGCACATATCACATGGTTGCATATGCCCCAAGACTGCATATAAATGTGGAAATATATGTTTATAAATCTTAAACATTTCTTTTTACCTATATTTACATACTCACACACAACCTTGGAACATGCATGCGTGTGTGTGTTACATATATATGCAAATAGATAATCATATATGTATATGATCATATTATATACACACATATATATTACACACATACATATATAAACACATATACATATATATATATGTAATAATGCATTAGCTAAGGTATGCTTTATAGATAATATACTTTAATATTTTTTTTTATATTTGTTAGTAAAAGAATTTTATGAAAATAATTTTGAATAAATTGTAAGAACTACATACTATCTTGAAATTTTTATCAACAATATTGATAACAGTAAGAAAAACATAGATGATTTATATTACTCAAAAAAATCTTTCTAAACTGATTTAAATGTTAGCCTTTCTGTCATGCATCTATACCCATACCAATGCTTCAAGCAAATAACTGAGAATCAGAGCTCATAATAACAAGCTGTAAATTTACTTTTTTCATCTGCTCATTTATCTTAATGGTATCAGGTAAGAAATCAGGGGTAAAAACTTAAGAAATATTAAAGTGGTTTTTAGCATATTTCTACAACCTAATATTCCCTATATGGATTACATGTTCATAATAACAAAAAAAAAAAAAAGAAAAAAAAAAATGAATAGAGTAATAACTTCCATGTTTATAAATAACTATGGTAAATGTTACCAGCTGTAAGGATAGCTCCTCAGGTCCATTTTTTACCTGCTGGATAAATAATGCTCAACACGCCCAAATGTGGTGTAGTAGTGTCACCTAGCGGCGAACCCTTTCCTGCGCCAAATGCCCAAACTCCCTAGCCTGCGTGTCACAGCACATCGCCTCCCATCCGTGCAAAAGTCCCTTGCAGCATTTGCTACCGCTGAAACTGTAATAAATCATTTAGTAGTATGACAGTCCTGTTTGCATGCAGTACTATGGGAATAAAATTTCAAAATAGCTTCCACAATTAACTCAGAAGTTTTATGTCAGTGTCACAGCAGATAGGCAGAGTTCTCACTTCACATATGCATAAACTTGGTTTTGTATGTGAAGATTGGACATATTCAAGATGAGAAGTTCAACTTCTGGCAGCGCGGCTTCAGAGCTGATGTATTTGACCCTGTAACAGAAAAGGACATTTTTAATTTATGAGTTAATATTGCAGGCAGATGTTCTGAAAATATACAGGGGATGAACATGACATACAAATATACAGATGAGACACAAAATTTCAACATGCAAGACTCATAGTTCTGGGAGCATATTTTTGTAATTAAGTATATAAATTAGTAACTGCTAATGAACCAGTTGTGAGATTTAAAGCTAAGATCTGTTACTAAAGAAGAGTAGACATTTTTTTCCTCTCTTTTGTACATACAATTAAAAAGCTATTTTGAAAAATTATTATCTATGAAATAATGATAGTAAATTTAAAATGATACTATTAGATTGGATACTTGAGAAATAGATGTTTTATAATACAAATGAATGAAAATGTTTAAGAATCTTCTTTATAACACAGATGAGCTAAGCAAATGATAATTAAACCTCTAGAAACTCAATTTAATGAAGTAATGGTCCACATGAAAGTTTGTGAGAATCCTTCTCTGTTTTTTGGCTCAAAGCTTGCTTCCTGAGGTATTTCTTGCGATAAGACTCTGAGTGATTTGTTGAGGAGGCAACTGATGGGTGCTAACTGTGTGACAATGGATATCGCTTTGGGAACATTTGAAAGCCCCTTCCCCCAGAACTGCTTGCTCTATACAAGAGCGGAAGAGAGTGGTCAGCAGTGTTCACTGGCGGAAGATCTGGCCTGTGACTAAACCACTCCAGCTAAGTATGGAAGGCTGGGGGATGATACCATTGTATCCTGCGAAGGCAAGATGCAAGTTGGTGCCTCCCTGCTTCCTCTTATCTACTGGCAAGGCCAGGAAGATAAGAACAAAGGAGTTTCCTGCTGAGGCCCCAGAGCCAGAAGCTGCCACTCAAAGGAGAGCTGACTCAACCACTTTGGATTTGAGCTGTCACTCCAAAGATAGCTGACTTCACCACTTTGAAAGCATTGAAAAGGGGCCATCATCGCCATGGTCGTCGTCGTCCTTCTCACCGTCGTCATTGGCAACAGGACAACTCTGCCTGATGACCCACCGCTACTGAGGATCAAAGACGGAACTACGAACCTCGCTGGATCCATGGTGGTGACTATCTCCCTCTTGCTGCCTATAGAGACTCCTTGCTTCTTCTTTTCTATCTTTTCTATCGCCCTCCTTCCCTTCCCCCATTACCCTAATTCATAATAGTGTCCGTCCTCCCCTTCCCCATTTCCCTAATTAAGATTTGTAATAAACTGGTCGGACCAACATTTGAACCGTTGCTTCTTAATCTCACGCCGGGTATATAGATAACAAAAGAACCTCCTCTCCCTCCTATAAACTGGAGCGAGACATTTATTTAATGGCGTAGTCGGCAGGATACCCACCGTGAGAGTGTTGTCCTTCCAGATATAGTCTGAAACTTTCTTTGTGTGCACCTCCTGGAGTTGCATGGGGCGATAGTTTTGAAAACTTAGACGTGAGTCCTTCTCCAGGAAGACCGCTCCACATTCTGAAACTTTACAGTTTATGCGTATACCTCTCGGGGACGTATGAATTAATTTTGATTAAGTGTTGTGCCTCCTCGAGAAGACCTCTCTGAATTTTGCGATTTTAAGTATCTTGTAACTTAAGTGTGAAATTTGCATCTTTTTGTGTGCTCCCCTCAGAGAAAGGGAAGAGTGCTTTGAGCATTAGCATTTGAAAAGTGTCTGTTTCCCTGGGGAGATAAGGAGTCACTTGAACTTTTGAATACGTACACCTCCCTTAGTGTAGGCCTTTCATTGTATTGAAAAAATGAGCGACAGCATTGTCACCATGAAAAGTGAAGATGTATTATTTGATCTTTTAGAAAAGCACGGTGCTCGTCCCTCTTTGTCAGGGGTGGACTGGGCACGCCAAAATTGGCATAATTTGCAGAGTGTTTCGGACCGCATTAGTGTCTTACAGAATGAAGCTCGTACACGAGCTGGAAAAGGAAAGTCGTTCATTTGTGCCGTACTCGGGGCTGCTTTAAAAGCTGCCGTGGAGTTCCGAAATGAAAAGCATTCGGCAGAACTCCTAACCATAGAAACACTACAGGAATCGGTTAGAGTTACACAAGAATTGGTGAAAACTCTGCAGAATCAAATAGTGAACCTTGAGGAACAATTAGAAAGAGAGAAGAGTAATTCGGCTTTGTTGCAAATGGCTTTTAAGGAACTGCTAACGTGTAAGCATGCCAGCCATACCATCACCCATAGTTTGCCTCGAGAAAAAACTTTTCCTCAGGTGGAACTACCAGGAAAGAAGGAAAGGCTAGATAAATTAGAAACTCCAATAGCCCCATTGCGTCCTTTGATAAAAACTGAATACACATTCGATAACAGTGAGGATTTAGATCCTCAAATGAATGTTAAAGAAATTCCCTTCTCAGCCACTGAACTAGCAAAATTGAAGAAAGATTTTAGCCGCTCTCCAAAGGAATCAGAAACAGAATATGTATGGAGGGTTAGCCTCACTGGTGGCGACCAGATTCGGTTAACAGAAAAGGAAGCAGAAGGTTATTGGGGACCAGGAGTATTTTTAACTACTGGCAACAGTCGTGCTCCCTGGTCATTAACACAAAGGGCTGCCTATTGGGCAGGTGGTCTCAACCCTTTAGAACGGGGAGACCCTCTTGCCATTACTGGGACAACTGACCAGTTAGTAGAGAGCGTTCAAAAGGCTGCTTGTCTCCAAATGATGTATGATAGAAAACTGCAGCCGCATCATGAATCACCTATGATGATGCCTGTTGATCCTGAGAGAATGACTGCTTTAATTAAGGGGCTTCCAGAGTCGTTAAAACCTATAGGTACACAACTGCAAGGAAAAATACAGGTAATGTCTCAGGGAGAGAGAACCCAGACAGTGTTAAAAGGAACTGTAACCCCCAACCATCTGCAGTCAGGAAACAAAGTGTGGACGTGGGGAGAAGTTGCCCAAGAGTTAATTAACTATGGAAGGAAATATGGGCCAGTGGTTTCTTCCTCCACTAAATTCGAGCCAAGAGAAGTAAGACTTGCAGCAGTCAGCCTTGCCCCCAGGCCTCCTAGCTCAAAACTCAGTGGGACTGGAAGGGTCTCACTGTCAGTAAAAATTGGTAGGCGAAATATTGATCATAAACGTAATTGTCTCTGGAGACTGGGCTGGCAAAAGGGTGTTCCACGAGATTTGATGAATGGATTACCCACTGTCAGGTTGGAGAAATTAGTTAACTGGTGGCCAGAACAAAAGCTCCAGAATCTTGAGGAAAGCAAAACCCCAGGTCCTAGGGTCTCTCCCAAGGAACCTGAACGGCTATCCAAGGCATTACAGAACTGACGTCTTCGCCCCTCCCAAGTGAGCGGGGTGGGGGCGGTGAAGGGTGGATGCATGAGAAAGCTCACAACAAAGGGAAACAAGATCGTCGATTTAACACCTTTTGTTAAAGTTCTCACCACTCTTGCCAGTTATCCCTGTGAGTCACGATCCAGTAGCTGATAAGCCAGGGAAACACTCTTACCTCCCTGGCCAGACTGTATCGACTGACTTAGCTAACCTGAGGCCAGTTTCCCTAACCTTAACGGGATCCCTTAACAAATATCTTTGGAAGGCTAAAGACACCCCGAAAAAGGAATATGAAATCAACACTTGCTGGATTGTTCCCTCATTTTCTAACCACATTAACAAAGCCCAAAAAGGGCAAGTCGGTGTCTTCTTTTATTTTACAGAAGATCCCCGTGGGACCTTGACAGAACACAAAAAGGCTAATAGCTGATTTTAACTATTTGTATTTTGTGACAGAAATACTGAAGATTTGATCATGCTAGAACACTGAATGTACCTCTTGATTACATTTTTTGGTTGCAATAGTGTTATGTTTTGTGTTGTTATGGGTATCGATGATGATTGGTATCAGTCCTTGGATCTGTTAAACTTCACAACTGAGTTCAGGGTTTTTTACAGGTCATCCTCGCTTACTGGTACTCCCTGCACGGTGATACCATTTCTTTTGACCCCTTTCTTTCACCCCTTTTTTACCAAACTGATTATGATTTGCATGTAACTCCTTCACAGTGTTTCCAAATTCCTAACAAACTGGGAAATTAATCTAGGGACCCATCTAATATCCTATTAGATGTGGTCACAAAAGAAATCTATCATAAAGCCTTTTGCACTGATGCTTTTCAGTGTCACACCAGTCCAGGAGTTCCATCCAAAACATGGTTGCTGGAAAGTGCCTAAGTTTTAATAAGAGATGTATATGTTTCTGGGATTACCCCTCTTTGATGGTTTGTACTGTGGAGGTATCCTGCACACACTGTCCTGTGAGAAGTTCTGTGGACTGTAACAATACTTGAACTTGCCAAACTAATATTTTTATCTCTCAGCATTTGAATTGCTTTGGAAATGCTCAAGTGGAAAGTTCTTGAGACACTAAATCATCTTAGAAAACCTTACATGGCAAGTCCACATATTGTCAAATTAAACTAGATATGCTTCTCGTGAATTAACTGAAGTGTAATATTGTATTGCTATTCATAAACACCACAACCTCTATTGAAGAATTCCCATCTGGATCCTGGCTTACACTGGGAGTTCCTGGGTTGGGAAAGCAGCTGACACAAATACCTGTTTATTTTACTTATTTGTTTATTAATATTGGTCATTGTTAAATGTATGGTTGTCTCTTTTCACTTTCTACATTTTATTCAACATGTAACATTTGTGCCACCACTCCTGAGGTGTCACCGAGTGGTGTCTGTGGAAAACTGAATGATTCTAATTGTTGTCTAAAGATTGATGATAACGGTGAAGTTGTTAAACAAATTGCCCAGGGTATACGGAAAATAGCCCATGTTCCTGTCCAAACCTGGAAGGGCCTAGACGTAGATTTCTTTTCCTGGCTTCCAGGTGGCCCATGGGTCAAACGTATCCTGTTTTATCTACTGTGTGTTGTTGCAACTCTTATGTTTGTACCTTGTATGATTCCATGTTTCATTCAACTGATACAACGTGTTGTATCCTCCATGTACTTTGTAACCTGTTCAACTGATGATGGACAAGTCCTGCAGATCAGGGCAACATTTGTAACCAAGCCCAAGAAATCTTTTGTAGTAATTGCGTAAGGATTATCTTCCCCTTCTCCCCCTCCTCCTTCCCCCCCTGCTTCTTTGTTGTCTTTTTATTTTCTCCCTTTTCTTTTCCTCACCACCGTGGAGGGTCACTTATACTTTATTTCAAGCAATCTTTGAGCCACGGGGTGGTGTGAGAATCCTTCTCTGTTTTTTGGCTCAAAGCTTGCTTCCTGAGGTATTTCTTGCGATAAGACTCTGAGTGATTTGTTGAGGAGGCAACTGATGGGTGCTAACTGTGTGACAATGGATATCGCTTTGGGAACATTTGAAAGCCCCTTCCCCCAGAACTGCTTGCTCTATACAAGAGCGGAAGAGAGTGGTCAGCAGTGTTCACTGGCGGAAGATCTGGCCTGTGACTAAACCACTCCAGCTAAGTATGGAAGGCTGGGGGATGATACCATTGTATCCTGCGAAGGCAAGATGCAAGTTGGTGCCTCCCTGCTTCCTCTTATCTACTGGCAAGGCCAGGAAGATAAGAACAAAGGAGTTTCCTGCTGAGGCCCCAGAGCCAGAAGCTGCCACTCAAAGGAGAGCTGACTCAACCACTTTGGATTTGAGCTGTCACTCCAAAGATAGCTGACTTCACCACTTTGAAAGCATTGAAAAGGGGCCATCATCGCCATGGTCGTCGTCGTCCTTCTCACCGTCGTCATTGGCAACAGGACAACTCTGCCTGATGACCCACCGCTACTGAGGATCAAAGACGGAACTACGAACCTCGCTGGATCCATGGTGGTGACTATCTCCCTCTTGCTGCCTATAGAGACTCCTTGCTTCTTCTTTTCTATCTTTTCTATCGCCCTCCTTCCCTTCCCCCATTACCCTAATTCATAATAGTGTCCGTCCTCCCCTTCCCCATTTCCCTAATTAAGATTTGTAATAAACTGGTCGGACCAACATTTGAACCGTTGCTTCTTAATCTCACGCCGGGTATATAGATAACAAAAGAACCTCCTCTCCCTCCTATAAACTGGAGCGAGACAAAGTTCTAACTAAGAATCATTTAAACAAGGGTTTGTATACAAGGATGATGAGAAGAACATGAAAAACAAATGAACAAAGAACAAGGACAAATACAGTTTCCTCTGAGTAATTAATATCAACCAATTAAGATTGATTTTTTTTTTTTTCGGGGGGGGGGAGGGCAGAGGTCTTATTATTTCTAATCTAAAATATTTAAAATTGATTTAGTAATTAAAATAACTTACATATTTTATATAACAATTCAATTTCATAGTCTTACAAACTAGATTTTTACCTTTTTATTGTTATTATTTTAAATCCTAATTTTTTTTATTTACATAATAAAAATGAAAAACACTTTGGGAACAAAACAACCAAAAATACAATTAGAGCTGTCTGAAAGATTTGAATTGCAATCCTAAAAGTTCTGCAAACTTAAATCAAAAGCAAAACAAAACAAAGAAGATGTTGTTCACAGCCAACAGTAAATACTGATATTGAACTTCACCTCCATAAAGCAAGCACTCTGAAAACATAATTCACTTGCTATCTTTACTTTTTATATAAATTATATTAAATATGTCTTCTTGTCATTGTCCACTCTTTAACAGACAGTAATAGTTAAATAAAAATGTAATGGGTTAGACTAAAATAGATCAAATTTCTTGAACAAATTTATAAATTAAAGGTCTGTGGTTAACTTTCAGATGTGTAGTGACATCATGACCTGAGGATGTACTTTGCTATGTTCTCATGTCTTCGTAGGACTCTGAAATGAATCTATTCAAAAGCTTCCAATTGCTCTGTAGTCTCCTTGATAAGCATACTTTCAGTAACTGGAGATCTTTGTCAAGATGTTTGCAGTTATAACCTGCGGCCAAGACCAGCATGAAGCCAGAAAATGTTGTACTACCCAAAGGAAACAAAAGGGCAAAGCTGAAAATGTGATTCCAAAGTAGAGATGACTGGGAACCCAGGAATCACAAGGGAAGAAATGTGAAAGTATGGACCACAAACAGAATGAGGGTGAAGCACATCAGATATGAGACTTCCATGGTTCTTACAAACTGGATAGAATCATTAATAACTTTCTTTAAAAAAAGTTGTTGGACAGGGCAGAATTTTAAAGATTTGTTCTGCCTAAGAGCATCTAGTAGGTTGCCCACACAAATGGCAACACACCAGTTAGACTTGAAAGAATAGGCCTGGAATCTTGGGAAGTTAACCATGAAATCAGCTGTCTTGACTCACATGCAAGAAACTGAAGGACATCTGCCCATCTGCAACCTGATACATTATGAAACTAAAAATGGTGCCTGGAAAATACAAATCTCTTGGTTTTTGTTTGTTTGTTTGTTTCTTTCTTTGCCTGGGTATAGAACATCCATTTATGCCTCACCTTTCCAGTCTACAAGACTTCCCATGTCACAAGGACAGAAGTTTTTTGTTATATTTTTATTTATTTTTACTTATAACCCTTCATCTGTGGTTTATCATTTTTTTCAGTACATCTTGAGGGAATCTTGGTACCTCTGCTACCGATCTGAGAAAAGCTTTTATGAATATAATTCTGAGAAAGTATACTTTGAGAACAAAAAAAAAAAAAAAAAAAAGAGAGGATTAGTGTTTTAAATTAAAGGATTTTCCATGACTTAAAGTTTGCAATTTCTGCAACCATATTACATTACATATGATTTATCACAAAGACTCTGGTAGGTCAGAGTAAGCCTAACTATGTGTGGAACACATTGTGTCCCCTTTCTCACAATTCCAAACACCCAGCTCACCAGGAGGTGAACATTTTTGGAAGGAATTTTTTATCTTCCCCATGCAAGCACTTTAGATTGGGTGTCTGTTTTGCCTGGCATTTGGATGCCCTTCCAGCCTCACAATTCCTACCATACAGTGAAAACAGGAATTACACTGCAATAGATGAGCTTCTGTACATTATTGCCCCAATAAGCAAGGAGCGATGACATCAAGCTGTTTTTCCAGTCTGTCCATTTGTGTGTCTGCAGGAAAATCATGCATGTATACAATACCTGAGATCTACCTGTTAACCAAGAGAAACTTATATATGTAAGCATGTAAATGTCGAGGAGTACTTGCTTAGGTGCCAATGGCAAGTATTCTTCTACCTTCTTCACAGGTATCTACAACTGCTAATTTTACCTATAATGTTCCCAGTTGTTTCACATAGTTAAATCATACTTAGCTGTTATTCTCTCCTGAAAATTTCACTGGACTATTTCTGTATCAGAAAGGGATTCATCTGAAGGCCTCATGTTACAACTCTGATTCTCTTCACAGGCCTAAACAGAACTATGTGCAGATGTGTGATCATAGTTGTATTCAGTACACTTGAAAATTAGAGTTTTTTATTTGTTTGTTTGTTTTCCTCTAGAATAAGGAACCACCTCATTTTTATTTGTTTATTTGACATCTGAAAACAAACAAACAAACAAACAAACAAACAATAAAATAAAATAAGCATCACCTTTGTTGGTTTGCTCTCCGAAAATGTATTCTCAGTTTATTTGCTCTTTGGGCTTCAAGATTATGGAATACAGAACACATGTATTGGCACTGGGCATGTTCTGATTCTTGATTTAATGTTTTCATTCCAAAGTGTGTCCAGTCCAGCAAGATGTAGAATATTTTGAGGTGGGTACTTCTAATATGCACTCTCAGAGTAGCACCAGTCTGTGTAAAATACTATAATTTTGATCGATATTTACAGTGATTTCCACTCCTGTGACCTATAATTAATTTAAAGACTTGCTAGCACTCTTTCTCTTGTTCACGGTCTTCAAAAGAGTATTTGATAGCAGAGGTTAAAGGATTCCTCTTTGAGGTTACTCAGAAATTTAGGGAAAATGGAATTTGCCTGACTAAGCAAAGACTTGGCCTGAAACTCTGCTCCAAATCAGCGTAAGAATGAGCTTTTTCTTCCTATCTCATTGCTGCTTCTTTACATTTTTCCTGAGTACAGCTTAGCCTTCATTTCCAGCACATTTTAAAGGAACTTTTCCTGTAAAACTTTAGTTATGACTTCTGACTCCTACATGTGTGTTATAAATAAAGCCCAAAATGTGTTTATGTGAACATGTACACTTTTGCAGACACATACAGACACACAGAGACATATATATTTTTGCTATCCATTTTTCATAGTTTTATCTTAAGTAAAGCTTGCATACAAAACTGCCCTCAAAATAAAGTCTTGAATATGTGATTTATAATGTTTTCTGTAGAAGAATAAATTGAACATTTCCCTCTACTTCACCCACATAAATATAATAAAAGCTTACTTCACCAGTCCAAATTTTGTTTTGTTTTATTCAGAGCATATAGCCCTGGTAAGATTTGTAAAACTTCTGAAATAGAGATATATATGAAAGATATATATACAACATGTATAATCTGTCATACATCTTTCTTCTGATGAAATTCAGTGACAGCCTAAGTTGTGACTGTCAAAATCCTTTTATCAATTTCTACTCTGATACTGCAAAAAGGTGTTGTAGGGAGGCTAATCTGTATTTATGTGCCTGATTTTTTCCACTTCCCACTTTCCAATTTCCCACTTTCAAATTCAATATATGACCACTCTAATCAAATAAATCCTCAGAGATTTACATCTGATAGTAGATTCATGCTTTGGTGGACTTTCAAATAAATGTACAGTGAATGAGAAGACTAAATGATGCCTTCCTTTACTGTTCTGGGGAGGGAAAGAAAGACCACAGAGTCCGTGTTTGGAATTCATTTCCACCAGCAAGTGTAGCAACAGGGGAAAAGCCTTTAAATGCCCTTCAGCAGAAACTGGCAGGCAGGGGAAACAGTGGAGCCTTTTGCTCACATCTTTTGCTGTAAGATGTCTAACTATGTTATCTCTTTCCCATAGCTGTCAATGTCAACTTTGATCACCAGCATTATCTTGGCAGAAAGATAATCTAACCTCGATCCTTGAAAGTTTGTACTTATGCAGTGCACATCTTCCTAAAGCAGTCTCAGTATATTAACTCATCTGTTTTTCACTTCATTTAATATTGTACATTAATAGAATCAACTCTCTTTACGACAGAAGTCTTGAGAACCAATCTAGAATAGTTTGTTTTACCTTGTGTTGGTGTACTATTTTTCCATATAATTTCTTGTAGCAGCATTTCTAAAGGCGTATAATCCAATTCAAAATGATTTTTAAAGTATTTTACTTTTGAGAGTATTATACTACTGAGTTATTGATGGCTCTTCAAGAAGATTCTGACAGAGCAAATGGTTATAGTTACAGTATAGGTATCAAAGCACAGCCAACACTGACCAATGAATTAATTTTTGTTCACAGAGTTCATCATGTGGTATCTTCAGGGATCCATTTCTTTCTTTTTTTCTTTTCTTTTCTTTTCTTTTCTTTTCTTTTCTTTTCTTTTCTTTTCTTTTCTTTTCTTTTCTTTTCTTTTCTTTTCTTTTCTTTTCTTTTCTTTTCTTTTCTTTTCTTTTCTTTTCTTTTCTTTTCTCTTCTTTTCTCTTCTTTTCTCTTCTTTTCTCTTCTTTTCTCTTCTTTTCTCTTCTTTTCTCTTCTTTTCTTTTCTTTTCTTTTCTTTTCTTTTCTTTTCTTTTCTTTTCTTTTCTTTTCTTTTCTTTTCTTTTCTTTTCTTTTCTTTTCTTTTCTTTTCTTTTCTTTTCTTTTCTTTTCTTTTCTTTTCTTTTCTTTTCTTTTCTTTTCTTTTCTTTTCTTTATTAGTCTTTCTCCAGCACCAGGGCAAATGGTACTGACAGAACTGAGCCTATAAACAGGAGGAGAATCAGCTCTTTAAAAGGTAGATAATAACAGGACAAGAGGAAATGGCTTTAAGTTGAAGGAGGGAAGATTTAGGCTAGATGTCAGAGGGAAATTCTTTTTAGAGAGAGTGGCTGGACCAGGCTGCTCAAAGAGGTTGTGGATGCCCCATCCCTGGAGGTGTTCAAGGTCAGGTTGGATGGGGCCCTGGGCAGCCTGGTCTAGTATTAAATGGGGAGGTTGGCGGCCCTACTTGTGGTGGCAGGTTTGGAGCTTGATGATCCTTGGGATCCTTCCAACCCAAGCCATTCTGTGATTCTGTCTAATGTTTCCTATATCTCATCTCACCTACTCAGGTTGAAATTGTCTACACTGACTATCTGCCTTAGACTGAATTTTTCTTACTATCAGTGAAACCAGACTAGCTATTTATCAAAACGAAGAAATTTGCTGAGAAACAGATGCATACCTATGCTTTGGGAAAGGACTGTTTTCTCTCACAAGGTCACAGGATCATACTAATGTTTGTATCTGTTAAGCACATTCAACTACAATGAAATTTGGCATCTAAAACCAAGTGCCATTTTCATCAATAGAAAAATGGCTGCTAAATCACCTGCATGATGTCAACCTTGCTGCAGTTTGATCTTTTAAGGGAAGACCAGTACTGAGTAATTGAAATTGAAAATTATAGAAAAGAAATGCCAATCTGACCAAAGATTTGTCTATCAAAGCTGTCCATTAAATAAATACTCATCAAATCCATTATGTCATTTTCCAAGGTAGAATTTTACTTTGACAGATAATATTTTGAATATCTTGAGTAAATGATAAGTTCTTGTATTTTTTGTGTAGAAAGCATGACCACAAAATGAGGAAATTACAGATTTCCAACAGCAAGAAAAAGAAACCAATCTTTTTGTATGGCAGTTGTTAAGATAGTAAAAATCTTAAGTAAGTAAATCCTGCTACCCTGAGCTGATACAAGACAAACCTAATAACACATCTGAGGGAACAGACTTTACAAGTATGGAACCTTTGTTGGCAGTCTATAGGACATTAAAAACTTGCAACAAAAGGAATTCAGGCAATCTTATCTTGTAACCAAAGTGAAACATTCATTTCCTACACAGAATTAATACACAAGACTACACACATCAAAGTATTTTCCATTGAAGGCTAACAAATTAAAAAATATGTTAAGAGGAAGAAAGGTTAGCATGGTACAATCTATGAAATGTAATTAGAAAAAGATTGCACAAGAAGTAGGAACAGATGATATCAAAGTTAAGCACTGAGGAAATATGATGGTCAGTTAAACAACTGTTTGCCTGAAGAGATCTTGGCACAATGGATTTTAAGTCTGGAAAAGCCTGAGGGATTGTCAGACATCCAGGCTGTTTCTAGTCTACAGTCAAAAAAGAGCCTTTCCAGTCAAAGTTCCTAGGGCTCTTCTGAGCACCAATTCTCCATGGTGGAAGTAATTCTTGCTGTGAGTTCCCATTTGCTAGACAAGACTGAATACTTTTATCTTATGCCAGTTGTCTAAGAATTTGATGAAACTCAAATTTCTTGCCAGCTAACATTTTCTTCACAAATATTGCCAACATAACTGAAAGACAACAAACCAAATTTCAAGAAGCTGCTGTCTCAAATGATTTAATAACCCCATTTATTATACAGCTATCTGATAGTGGTAACTTGGACCTAAAATTTCTGATTCTGGAAGAACAGTGATCATTTATTCTTTTTTTTTTTTTTTTTTTTTTTTTTCATCACAAATGTGGTTGATTTTTTTCTGTAGGTGATTTTTTAAGTAAAAAAAATATTCAATAAAATTAACAGGGAATCTGATATTTAAATCCAGAATCATACAAAAACTGTAATCAACAGAAGAAAGTAATTGTAAATCAGTAGATTAATGTGAAGCAAGTCTCTGAATCTACAGCGGAGGTTATATTGAAGTGATGACAATTCCTGCCTAATCTTGACACTATTGTTACAACCACCGGCCAGACATTATTACATCATAATGGTATACCTTCTAAATTTACCTCTTTATTGTATTTTCCCTGATATGTTAAGAACTAGAAGCTGTGTAGCTTTTGAGACCAGAATACTCAGATTTAATAAATCGGAGCAATGTAGAGGAGAAGGACCTTGGGGTCCTGGTGGATGGAAAACTGAACATGAGCCAGCAGGGTGCTCTGGCGGCTCAGAAGGCCCAATGGAATCCTTGGCTCTGACAGACGAAGGGAGGCCAGCAGGGACAGGAAGGTGATTCTCCCTCTCTACTCTGCCCTCGTGAGGCTCCATCTGCGTCCAGCTCTGGGGTCCCCAGTACAAGAAAGACAGGGAACTGCTGGAGAGGGTCCAGGGGAGAGCCACAGAGAGGATCAGAGGGCTGGAGCACCTTCCTTATGAAGACAGGATGAGGGAGCTGTGTTGTTCGGCCTGGAGAAGACTGCAAGAAGACCTCATTGCAGCCTTCTGGAACTTAAAAGGAGACAAGAGGGGAATCAACTTTTTACTTGGGTAAGACAATCATAGGACCTCAAGGGGGAATAGTTTTAAGTTCAAGGAGGGTAGTTTTAGATTATCAGAGAGTTTGCGGATGCCCCATCCTTGGAGATGTTCAAGACCAGGCTAGATGGAGCCCTGGGCGACCTGGTCTAGTGGTCTAGGTTGATAGCCCTGCCTGTGTCAGGGGGTTTGGAACTTGATGATCCTTGGGGTCCCTTCCAATCCAAGCCATTTTATGATTATGTGATTCTATGATTCTATGACACTATGAGGTAACAATATTTATAATGATTTTTCAGCTGTTTGTAAAATATGATATATCTATTTCTCTTTTGTCATAAACATACACTGATAGAAAGTTAAAGTCATAGAATCATAAAATCATAAAGTCATAGAATGGCTTAGATTGGAAGGAACCTCAAAAATATTTCATTTCCAGTGCTCCTCTCACAGATAGAGCTGCCAACCACTAGATCAGGCACTAGATCATATTGCCCAGGGCCCCATCCAACCTTGTCCTTTGACGGGGCATTCACAATTTCTATGGGCAGTCTCCTCTAGCACCTCATAACTTTCTCATTGAAATATTTCATCTTGCTGACATCTAACTTGAATCTCTCCTCTTTTAGTTTAAAATCATTCATGCTTGTCCTATCACCTGCACAAAAAATTCATTTCCTTCCAGTGTGTAAGATTTCCTTAAATATGAAGACTACAATGATGCTCCCCTGCTGCTTTCTCTTCTCCAAGATGAACAAGTTCAGCTCCCTCAGTCTGTCTTTATAGAATATCAGCTCCAGCCACCTGATCATCTTTATGGACCTTTCCTGGACCTACTCCAAAATCTCCAAGTCTTTCTTGTCCTGGAAACCTGGAGTACCTGGACGCAGTACTCCAAATAGGGTCTAATGGTGGCAGAGTAGAGAGGGAAAATCACCTCCCTTTTGATGCAGTCCAGGATACTTTTGGCCTTCCAGCACGCAAGTGCACGTTGCTGGCTCATGTCAAGTTTTTCATCCACAAGAACCCCCAAGACCTTCCCAGTACAGCTGCTCTCAAGAAGATCTTCTCCCAGTCGGTACATACCTCTGGGATTGCCCAACCTAAGTGCAACAGATTGCACTTGGCCTTGTTAAACCTCTAGTGAGGTTTAACAATCCCTAGTTCACATGGACCCATCTTTTGAGATTGTACAGATCCTTCTGGATGGCATATCTTCCTTCTCACTTCTCAGTTGTACTACTCAGCTTGCTGTCTTCTGCAAACTTGCTGCAAACTGGATCTCATCAACTATGTCTTTGGTACAGATTTTAAAGAGTACCCATCCCAAGGTGGACTCCTGGGGAACAGCACTCATCATTGGCCTTCACTTGGACATGGAGCCATTGACATCAACTTTCTGCCTACAACCTTCCAACCTTCCCCTTATCCATCAAGTAGTCCATCCTTCCAACCTATATCTCTCCTATTTAGAGGAAAGGCTGTGTTGCAAAACTATGTCAAAGGTCTTGCAGAAGTGCCAGGCAGATGACATCAGCTGACCTTCCTTTGTCCACTGATGCTATCGCTCCATCACGGTCTCAGACTTTCTCATCTATTCCAGTAGGAAGGATTTTGCTTCCCCAGCCCCTGCCTAGAGTTTCAGGGATGTGAAATTTGAAGATATGAGAGTCATGATAATCCAGGATGCCAGTGAAGACTGAGGCAAAGGACTTGCTTAGTGTCCTGGGCTTCTCCGTATCTGCTGTAGTCAATTTTCCTTTCTCCTTTATCAGGGGAGGTACTTTTGTCTGTCTCTTCTGACAAATGTAGTTCTGGAATGCCTTGTAAATTTTCAAATCCATTGCCACATGCAGTTCCATCTGCATCTTGGCTTTTCTGATCCCATCTCTACATGTCCTAATGACATCCCTGTATTCTCCCGAGGCAACATATCCTTGCTTCCACTGCTTGTAAATGTCTTTTTTGCCCATTAGTTTCACCAGCAACTCCTTGCTTAATCATGCTGCTTTCCTGTTGCCCTATAATGGCGGATGGGAAGCTGTTGCACTCTCAAAATGGCATCTTTGATGAGATGCCAGCTGTCCTCTGGTTCTTTGCACCTAAGGAGAGCTTCTCAGGGGATTTCATTCAGTGATTCCTTAAACAGCTTGAAGTTTGTTCTCCTGAATTTCAGGGTATTGACTTTCATCTTTGTCAGGACATCTCCCTCAAGGTCGCAAACTCTACATAAGGTTGTTTTGTTTTTAATAAAGCCCAGACTGACTCCAGTCTTAACCTCTTTACTTATACCCTCTGCATTGGTGAGCATCAGGCTCAGAAACATTTCTTTGGTTTGTTTGTCTGATACCTGGTCCAGCAAGTTATCTCCTGGATTGCTTGCAGTCCACTGCAGTGCTTTCCCAGCAGATATATGAGTGGTTGAAATCCCCCATCAAGATGAGAGCCTGCAAGTGCAACACTTTCTGCAAACTGAAGCAAGAAGGCCTCATCCACAGGCTCCCCATCATCAGGCAGCCCCTTGTAGACCGCAACCCCTAGATGCCCTTTATTAGTCTGATCCCTGATTTTCACCCACAAGCTCTCAGGCTGTTTCTCAGAGGCAGCTCATCATAGTCTTTCCATCTCTTAACATAGATGGCACATCCCTTGCCCCTCCTTCTCTACCTCTTACGAAAAGCTAGTAGCCTTCATCATGCTGCAGTCATGTGAACCATCCCATCACTTTTCTGTGATCACAATTAGATCATAGTGTAAATAAATACATATATTCTAAATATGCTTTGCAGTCACAAGTTTTTTAATAGTAGAATAATTTTTTTAATGGTAATTATTTAATCTGATCATGGGTATATATCTGAAATCTGTATACCTTCACTATAAGAAAAAGAATTAGAAAAAGAGAATACTGTACCTATATTCCCTATAATTATAATTATAATTCCCTACAATTATAATTATGAAATACCTATTCCCTATAATTCTGCATTAAGAAAAATCCATCTGGGAATCCTAAATATGTTTTGACTGTCTTCTCACTAAAAAATATATTAAGTAGGTTCATGGCTTTCTCTGTTACAGTAGCCACCAGTAAATGCAGTACTACTAGAATGGAGAAAATTATAAGAAAGAAGCACATTTAAAATGTAAATTTAATCGTATAATCTACAGTTTGAATGCATCAAACTGGCAAACTGTCCAAGAAGTGGATTTGCAAAGTGAGATTACATCTCTAGTAGTGACAAACAATTTGACACAGTAAGCAATTAAGTTTCTATTACTTGGAAGAAAGGAAGCTGTTCTGGAAATAATGGTCAGAATCATTTTAATTGCCATCCATAGTTTCCTTTAAAAAGAAAAACAAAACTTTTTTTTTTTTTTTTCTTTTCAGTATGTGCTGTTGATGGAAGTTAGGAAGAAATAAAAAATAAGTTACTGGTATAGGTTGAATTTCCCATGCTATGGCTTATAAGTATGTATTTCAGATTTCAGAAATACTATATTTTTTAATTGCCAAAGATCCAGAAATGAGTAAGCAGTTTTAGCTTTAGCTGACGGCTTTATAGCCTGGTTCACTTGCCAGTAATACAGAGGAGGGGGGAAATAAGGTCATCTTCCTACATTAAAGGAATGCAATAGCCCATCCTTTTCTGATGGCAGACCCAGTACTTTTCAAAGATGTGATACATTTTGACCAGAACTCTTCTTTTAACATGCTATGTCCATGGGTATTTTCAAATCACAGCTTATGTGTAACTTTTCTATCTTACAGTATTAAAGAGGAAAATGAAGATGCCAATTAGAATCTAATCCATCTATTCCCTATCATTCTGCATTAAGAAAAATCCATCTGGGAATCCTAAATATGTTTTGACTGTCTTTTTTTATATTGCTTGGGGAAGAAAAAGTGCCATCTCTATGGCACTAACCTCTCTTCTGCTGAATGTTACTTCCTAACATGTCTCTGTATTTAAATAGATTATTTTCTTAATCAGTCTTCTTATAATTATTGTGACCAGCTCTCCAATAGCCTCTGTTTGAATTCCTGTTTTAAGCTCTGACCAGTTAGAATGTCCCAAATTGAGTGTTCACATTATTTATTTATGGATAGAGAGATCCTGAAATAATAAACGGATGTTATTTGAAACTTAAATTTGCCCGGGAATGGCAGGATCAAAATCATACTCAAGGTTAAGTGAGTATTTAAGGAAATGTTTTTTGGCCACCCACTGCATGGAGGTGGTATTACACAATTTTCCCATGAATAAAAAAGTACTACTTTTCCACTTGAAACAATCAAAGAAACAACAATAATCAAACATTAAAAAATTAATTAGAATTCATGTATAGCATCAACTTTCTACAGCCACAAGTGGGCATGAAATTCACAGTATTATTGTAAACATAGTTTCTCAAGCTCTATTTATGCATGTAAGGCTATTTAAGTACTTAGATTGCACCAAAAGAAAAAGTCCATGTTTTATTGTTTGTTTCTAAGGTGTTTTTGTTTGTTTGTTTGTTTGCTTGTTTGTTTTGTACACTGTTTCTGATATCGCCATAAAGTCTAGAAAATGAGATATCCAAGAAAACTTGATTTGTAATAGGTGTGTAATACTGGTATGTAATATTGACAATTCCTTGAAAGTATCAGAGAACTTTTATCTTTAATGAGTACTTGTAAAATATTCCATCAAAACATAAAAGACAATCAAACCAATGATTTCAAGGTCTGAAATGTGGTTGACAAGCCACAGTTAACTTGTCTTTTATTTCTCTTCATTCCACGTATGCTTACTTTGATCACTCTTCTATACAGTATGACCTCTAATCTCATATTTACAGACACAGATTAAAAACCTGAAGAAGTTGATTAAAAAGTGAAGTACAAGAGCTGATAACCTGGGGGGTTCAACTTTTTGGTTCTTTTTTTCATACTTTGCTCATCAGTAGAAACTGTTTTCTCTTTTTCTTTCTGTCTATCTCTTCTGTTCTCTGCTTCTCTCACTGTCTGCATTTCCACTGCTACAATTCATGACTGTGCCATTCCCTTGCCCTCTAACACCTTGGGATTGATATAAAAAAATTGTCAAGATATCCCTCATCATAACCAGGTAGCAAGCACTTTAAATAGAACTTCGTATTGAAAAGACATAATCCAAACATCCTTTGGCTATAATTATGAGCCACCAGTGAGCAAGAAATCTTCAACTTTCACTCTATAGTAGCACTGTATGGTATCTCTCTTTACTAGTGTACCCAAGTGTGAAATGTCAAGCTTTTTTATCCCTCTCTCCTTATATCACTAATCTTTATATAAACCCATGTTCTAATTTATGAGATATCCTTTTTATTTTTTATCATCTTTACCATATTTCTCAATCTCCCTCTTGTTTCTCTTGTGGTATATATCAAAAAGTATTCAAGGTAGCAAAAGTGTATCCTGGATGTTTTAATTTCCACCATTTTGCTTAGAAACTGTTTGCCTGATCATTAAGAATTTTCCAAAAATGACCCACGTCCTTCATGATCAAAAGCACCAGCTGTTTTCCCCAAAAAACCCACTGTCAATGCATCTGTATGTATATATGTCTGTACTACAGTAATGCCAAGTAGAAGATACTGGAAAAATAAGAATACATGATATGGAATAAGAAAGAATAAGAGATTAATAAAACAATCACAAAATAATCAGATTAATTTGCTTTTGTTTATGGTATCAAAAAAAATATTTTACTGTCAAACATAAGCAGAATTCAGCTTTCTTTCAAGGACTGTATATCCACAGGCAAGAAGGATGATAGTCTGAACATGTGGTAGGATGCTGTCTCACTCCAATTTATAGGCAGGAGAGGAGGTTCTTTTTAATATGTGTATACCCGGCATGAGATTAAGAAACAATAGTTTGAATGTTCGTCCAACCAATTTATTATAAATCCTAATCAGGCAGACAGGAAAAGGAAGGAGGGCAATAGGAAAGATAGGAAAGAAGCAAGAATCGTGTAAAGCGGGGATAGTCACCACCAGGATCCAACAGCGGTCCCGTTGCACGGCGTTTCGAAGGTCTGAGGCAAAAGCAGCAAGAGGAGAGCAGCAGCAGCATGACCGGCCTTGGGCATCAAGCAGGTAGCAGGAAGAAGTCGCAGAGCCAATCCAGGAAGAAGCAGTAGGACTCAGGTAGCAGGCCAAGGAGAGCCCATCAGCATGCAGGGATTTTGTAGTGAGGAATCTGATGTCAGACACCTATCCTCATGGTTGTTGATCCCTCTTTTATCCTCCTTCTTCTGTCAGGGTGGCATTCCTGGGCACTTGGGTAAGAGTCGTGTGTAGCACCTCTTGAGATGGGCATCTTTCTGGAGATAAGCACACAAAAGACTGGTTGCCCCTGGCTTTGTGCATCTGCGTCCCTCAGACAAAGGATTTCTCAAGCCTTGCCCAGGACTTGCTTGGACTTGTTCATTTGTGTTGCCTGCAAGCTTCGAGACAATAATGTAAAAGAATTTAATCTCTTACAGGTGCACATTCACTGCATTATTTCTTTGAAACAAAATATGTTGGCATTTCATGTGGTTAAATTCAAACTTGCCATTTGAAAACTAATGTAGTTCCAAAGTAGAAAGTTCTGCATAGGGTGGAAATGCCTCAGTGCAATGAAAACCCTTCTGATACTAAGATGCTCTGCTGTACTGAACATTCATCTTTTCAGTATAATGAAGCTGTCTTCCATAGACTTTACTAAATTATCCTCATGAAATGAATGATAAAAGCTTTGCCAAGGTTAATTAATACAGTTATACAAAAAAAAGTTTTCCTTTTCCCTTATACGATCCTGGCACCATGAAACAAAATTGTATGTGATGAAATTGCATGTTGCTTGTATGATGGGTAGAACACTAAAACATGTATCAGATATATTGTGGGCTATGGCTCTCGTGATGTTTCATTATATGGAACATGTTCACGCCAGCCATATGGTATAGAGAAAAAATAATTCTTTTGGTTTTGAAGGAAAACAATAAAGAAAATGTGCAAACACTGCTTAATAATCCTTCAAATTACTAGTTATGTCTCCTCTGTCTGAGCAGTTGGGGGTTTTTTTGTGTGTCAGAAAATATATAAACAGAAAGATAATTTTTTACCTGAATTGTATATAATGTTCCATAAATTGCATAATATAGTGATGTGTTTTAATATGATTTTACAAGAACTTAGAAGTTACAATACTTATTAGATTCTGGACTTTCTGCAAGCCATCCATTTCCATATATTAGGTTAACAAATATTTTTAAATGACAGCATTTTCAGTGTCTCTGTTTTTCTCAAAGTAAAAGTGAGGCAATGACTCATATTCTTTATGATGAATTCTTTTTTTGCAAAAATAGACATTCGGTAGCAATTCATGTAAACCTACAAAGTGAACATATGAACATTAAATTTTCAGACAAAATATGAAGAATATTATCAATTACCGAAGATAATGAGATATTAACTATATTACTCATTCATCAGTACTAGGACTCAGTAAGTTTGATCCTTCCTTAGTTTTTTTGAAACATTAAAATCTTTCAGACAGATATTTGAATAATGTGCTTTTCTGTTATTGCAGTTAGTTGGATGAATGCATATTTACAAAAATTTTAAAGTAAATGTTATTATATTTAACTCCATTAACTTAATGTCAGAACCTCAACTGGATGTCAGCTTTTACATAAACACATATAGTTAACTTTTAATTTTTAGTCTAATTTTTAGAAATTTGGTACAGATACATGCTCCTAGGCAGAATACTTTTTCTGCCAGGTTCCCGCCTGCAGCAGATTCGCATGGCAGATTCCTGAAAACAGAATTTTCTAAGAGAAATGCTGACACAACCTTCATTCCTGTATTGTAGCATGAACTCACCACTGTAATAATTAAGCAATTAGGCATGACAGAGAGTGTGCATTTCCTGAGATAATCACACCCCTGGGGTATTACAAGTCATGATCCAGAGATAAGTGTTTTTAATCCCCCCAGGGTCTGATTATCTTATGATAACCACACCCCCTGGAGGAGATTTATAAGTCACATAAAAATCTTCAGTGTGAAGTAAAAAGTGCTTGTGTTGCAGGAGTGGGAAAAAGTCAAAATACAGCCACTGCTATGTGCCTTTCACAAATTAATGAAGAACTGCAATGTACAATACCAATTCGTAGAGTTACCCATCAATCCAAAACATTTTACCAGGGAGAATGTCCATGTAAATTACTATTGTCTTTCTCCAACCTCTAATACAGCAAATACTGATTTGAAACTTTTGAGACACTCTTAAAACTAAAAATGCAATCTCCACTTGACTTCTTTACCTCCAGGTTATAACAAGAAAGCTCTTCCCAAATGCTGTTTCCAATTCTATCATTAAATCCTTGCACTGCACAAGATAGCAAATTAACTACCAAATCTGACTTACTCTGAAACTCATGTGGGTTGCTCAGGAGATCTACTGAACTGCAAAAAGAAATACGTTCATTCTCATGAGTGTACTTAGAGCAAAAATGAATATAGTTACTTGAAATCCTACAGTTGTTAGATCTTAAAATAGTTTCGCCTATTAATCATCTAATCTTTCTCTCACAGTAGGATTCTAAAACAAAAAATTGCTTATCCTTCTGTTGTGAAGATACCAAAGGAAGAAAATTTTTGGTGTTGATGTCCTTTCAGTTTTCTGCCATGAAATGCTATCCAACATTCTTATACACTCATATTTAGGAAAATAAATTAAGACCTTATGAAAATGACCTCTGCAAAGATTTGTAGGAGCAACCATTCCTAGGCTGCCTGAATGCATCTTTGGCTTACAGTCGCTCTGCATATGATGCATAGATATAGAGTGTGCTTGGCATTGATGTTTTTGTCATCAAGGCCACTACATTCATTACGTTACTACTCAGGCAAATGTTGTATATGACTGTTCCACCAACACATCAAGACAGTGAGAATGCTATACATTCAAAAAGAACTAACACAGTCATCCATAAAAAAGGAGTATTTTTCTCTTACATTACTTGGCATTAAGGTAATGATTCTCCAAATAATGAAAGCAAAGAAATTAAAAAGTTCTACATGTGAGCCTCGTTCAGCTGCATTTTCTTGTTTTGTCACTGCACTGCAATTTAAACACAAGACTCTGTTGAGAAGGTTATTAACAGCTGAAATATAACTATTACAGCTGTAATTGTTTTCAGATCTCATTTCCACAAATTCCACTGACATGGAAACAAACTAAGAAAGATCATGTTAGACTTTCAAGATTAGAATATGTAATCTATAAAACTATACAAATGATATTGTCCTAGATTACATTTTTAAACAATTAATAAGAATCTTAAAACCAACAATGATTACATGTTTTTCTTCACGTACGTATTGTAAGTATGAAAAAATATATTATAAAAAAAAAAACAAGAATGGGAATTAAGACTTACTGTTCTCATTTTTTCAGAGAACTAAAAAGTGAAGAGAACTGGGCATCTTCCCAAGTCATTTCATATTTCAATTCAAAGTTCTGCAGACTTTTGCTACCAATCTTCTGTGTTCTTTATTGTCAAAGCTCTGTATTTACACACTTTGAGCTAAACTGTAAGATACAATAGAAGAGACAAGATAATGAATAGTTACAAATGAAACTGGAAAATCTATAACAAAATCTGTAATAAAGTTTTTTGTTTTATTTTTAAATGACATTAAAAGCCTGAGAACTTTAGCTAGTAGGGGAATAAAAAATTATTTGTAGAACCTATGTACAGACATTGTGTAATACTTTGAAGATCTGGGGGCTTGTAGCTTTGCACTAGTTCTGTGTAGCTACCTCATGTACTTTCTAACAGCCTCAGAGTTTGGACACTGGAATGAAGGACAACTACTTTTCCCAAAAGCATAGGAACAATTTCTAGTTACCATACACCTCCACAAAGCTTTCAATTTGTACTTACTAAATGATGTTTTTCTTTGTTGACTGATTGATAACAGGATTTTAATGGTGATCATGGACAGTATTAGTTTTATTAGTTATATGTTTAAACTACTTCATTGGACCGTGAGTCATGCCATAATTTCCCTTCTATTATCTTCTAAGCACTGAACTACTCTGAACTTTTTGCTGTTAAACAGAAGAGCAACAATTAACTCAGAATGATCAAAAAATGAAACTTCATCAAATGTTATTGTAAACACCGTATTAGATATGAAAAGGTAATGTAAGCTGGTCGAGTTGGTGGTCATAGACACTTCTTTCTACAGCAAAACAGCCAAGCTTCAGCAGAAAGGAAGAGATTTTTTATTTCTCTCTGAAATGTAGTTAAATTGGTTAAATGGAAAGACCCAGTAGTTTTGAAATGATGAAAATAATGGTAATGGAAGAATTTCAGGAAACCATACAGAAATGTATCATTTTCTTTCTGGAGTTTACAATACATAGATAGATAGATAGATAGATAGATAGATAGATAGATAGATAAAATCCTTAAACACCTTATCTATAAACAAAGCTGTGTAGCATCCACAGGTTTTTTTTACAGCTCCCAGTGAAAATGGCATTCATTTTGTGAAGATCCTTGTATTATTTTGTTTGCTCGTTTTCTTAGAAATCTCTAGTCAGCCTTCAGATCTAAATTCAGATTATATAAATCTTAATCCAACTCTAAAATAAATTATTATTAGAACTTGTTCTATTTGTGCACTTAGCTGCAACTTCCAGGTAGACCCTTGAACATTTCCTAACACTACTCATGCTCATACCTTTTTCTTGTGCCTCCCCTACACAATGTAGTTGTGATTCTGTCATATTTTAATAAGTAATATGTAGGCAAATTAAGGTTTCCGTTGGTTCTATTGTCTTTTCAATCAGAATTTAATAAGCAGCTCTGCACATTAACTGACAAGATGTATTTATTTATTTGGATATTATAGTGGGAAAATATAATTTCTCCAAAGACAAAAAGGAAAGAGAAGTGGCAAGAAGGCTAGAAACAATTAAAAAGAAAAGTTAACATTATGTTTTATTTAAGCTTTGGAAGCAGAATCGGAAGACCAATAGTTGAAATATAAATTTTAGAATATTGAAAAATTATTTGTTTTAGAAGTATTCTTGCTTAGATTTCATTATAATATGCCAGTTATCTGAAACCAGAAGAAAATAACAACAGAGAAAGATGTGTCTAGAAATCTTTGTCATACCTTTGAATCAAGAGCTCTTCTCACCATGCTCAAGAAAAGGAACAAACTGTCATTATTTCATAAGTTTGCCAAAATTACTCCTATATTTAGTGAATTCAGAATTTATTCAGTTCTACATCTCTTCTCAAACAGGAAACTGTTATTAAAGTTCAAGATCAGATAGAAAAAACAGTCTTGCTTTGGGTTCACCACTCACATTTTAATGCACGAGTGATGAACTTCATAAGTAGACATCAGCCAAGCTTCATGCAACTTACAATTAATAGAAGTCAAACTTGGAAACTATTGGAAAATAGTATGCTGTTTATTTACCCTTCTAAAGGGTGGATACTGCTTTTAAAACCTTTTTAATTTTTTTTTTTTTTTTTTACATTTTAAATGTCATTTTTTACATTTAAAACATGTTTAATGTTTTCATTATTCATGAAATATTAATTATGCCATGATCAATCAGAATAGTTTTATTAATTTCAATAAACATTTGTTTTTAAAGCTCCCATAAGTTTTAAGTCTACAGTGAAAAAAGTCAACATTTGTAGCGTTTTTCAGAGAAGATTACCAAAATATAATTGTCTGTTACACCATCAAGTATATCAATGTATGTTTTGAAATATTCTAAACACTGACACAAAGAATTGTCAAAACATTTATTACTTATTATTTGTTGGCACTTCACTAAAAGCAGACATATTCTACAAACTAAATATCACAAACAAATATCACAAGTAATGGGTGAGCTGATCCATTTCGGTGGATTTCAACAAAAGGAACAGCCAGCTGATTATATCTCATAGAATATTCACATTCATGAAAGTGGGCAGTGCTGCAAAAGCAGATGCACTGTATTAAACACCTTTTAGATACCTAGAGAGATGACCAGTATTTCAGCTATCCACAAATTTCTAGCACTGCTGCCATCATTATTGTTTTCATTATTGGCACAGGGACAAAAATCTGATTTAATACCATACTTAGAGAAACTTAAGTCAAACACAATGGCAGTACTACTTCATTCTTCTCTCTTCAATAATATTGCCATCCTGATTTTGCAATAACAGCCACTGACTGAGATTTGTAGGATGAGTTTGGTTTGATTTTTACATTCTCTTTCTAAACTGTCATGGCTGAATGGAGATGCAAACTTCAGGCTTACGTGTCTATCCTCTGTGATACAGCATAATTTAACAATCCTCAAGTTATCTTCAAATGAGTCATTTCACTGCAAGAGGTGCTTGACTTTCTGGGCAATATAGCTCAGGGCTCTTAAGTCTGGTTTCTTCCAGTACTGGATATAGGTCATGCAACGCTGCACTGTGCTGCAGAAACGTTGCTCTGTGACCTTCCCTTCAGTGTGATGAGATTTGCCTGTTTGAGAAGATTTATTCTGGTGCTTACATTCGCTGTCATTAATGTTAGTTATGGTATATCTACACTGAACAACTTTGACACCAGAGCAGACATAGCTTCTTTATCAGAATAAGACATCTTGTTCATCTAGCTGAAGAAAAGTGTCCCTAAGGTATGCTCTGTTTTGTGGCTTTATCTTTCTAGCTCTCTTTACACTACAAAGTGTAAATAATCTCACTGAAGGTAATTAAATTACGGACATCACTTTAATTTGCCTAGTACTCATTAGAAGGAATGCCCATTCCCGGAGTATCCAAATGTCTTCTAAAGAAAAGCACAAGATCTTCACCCCCTTATCTTGCTAATATCTCTCCTATAGCAAAATGGGGAAGAAAATCCTGATCCTGGTAAAATCTTCTGAACTTCCATAGACTGTAAATTCATCTGTACCTAAACATGAAATGCATGTTTAATATACTGCTGGTTGTTTCAAGGATGGTAACAAATACAAAGAAGTTATATTTCATATAAAAATATGAAGTATTTTATGTACATAATGTACATAATTATTTAAAGGACATTAATAAATTTCCAGGCAGACTTTGCTTTTACCTCTCGTTGGCAATTCTCTTGACTATATTCTTAATTTATATTCCCTTCCCTTTATTTTGCTCCATCTTTCTTCACATCACATCTTATCCACATAAGTACTTGAATTCCAAGCCATCACTTAGCATTAAGCTCTGTCATATCACGTTGTTGCATTAAATCTTGTTGTCATGTACAGAAAAATCAATGTCTTTCCAGACTAGATTCTCATAAATCCATATTTACTGCCAAATGTGTCAAAGATCAATATTTGCCTTCAGATTTCTTTCAGTAAATTCTTGTAAAATAGCAATCAGGAAAGGCATAGAAAGAATTAAAAAGTCTACCTCTGATATCACACAGGGGTTTTTTAAACTCCTTTTCTTGAAGCTTTTAAATTTACCTGCATCAATTTACATCAAGCTTTTATTGGGTTGGCAAGATTATTGGATCTAAGAATGGGACAATGAAAGGGGAATTCAGAACCAGTAGAATCAATAATGACAGGCCTAATATTCCAAGGGGAAACAAGAGAAAAATAAATAAATAAATAAATAAAATAGCTTTCTGAGCCATGTCACAGCAATGCCACATGTAGGTTTGAACTGCAGACATAAACATTAAGTATAGTCTTCTAAACACATAGGCTATGAGTCATAGCACTTCCTTTTTCAAGATTTATGGAAGAAAAAAGTGAGAGCAAGATAGAAAGAGAGATGCACCCAAAAAGAATTATCACAGTGAAGTGAACTAAATTATTCCTCTAGTTCCCAGTTTTCAGAGTGGAGGCTGAGGAAGAGATCTGAGCAATAATTATAGTCCAGTGTTAAAGTTTACTGCCTCGGGCTCAGAGGACACCCAGTGTCATCTGACAAGGCTTCAAGGCTCTTCTCCAGACAGAAATCAAGCTTCCACAGCCTGTTTTATTAGTATAGGGGCACTAGACATCTTTATGGACCTTTCCTGGACCTACTCCAAAATCTCCAAGTCTTTCTTGTCCTGGAAACCTGGAGTACCTGGACGCAGTACTCCAAATAGGGTCTAATGGTGGCAGAGTAGAGAGGGAAAATCACCTCCCTTTTGATGCAGTCCAGGATACTTTTGGCCTTCCAGCACGCAAGTGCACGTTGCTGGCTCATGTCAAGTTTTTCATCCACAAGAACCCCCAAGACCTTCCCAGTACAGCTGCTCTCAAGAAGATCTTCTCCCAGTCGGTACATACCTCTGGGATTGCCCAACCTAAGTGCAACAGATTGCACTTGGCCTTTTTAAACCTCTAGTGAGGTTTAACAATCCCTAGTTCACATGGACCCATCTTTTGAGATTGTACAGATCCTTCTGGATGGCATATCTTCCTTCTCACTTCTCAGTTGTACTACTCAGCTTGCTGTCTTCTGCAAACTTGCTGCAAACTGGATCTCATCAACTATGTCTTTGGTACAGATTTTAAAGAGTACCCATCCCAAGGTGGACTCCTGGGGAACAGCACTCATCATTGGCCTTCACTTGGACATGGAGCCATTGACATCAACTTTCTGCCTACAACCTTCCAACCTTCCCCTTATCCATCAAGTAGTCCATCCTTCCAACCTATATCTCTCCTATTTAGAGGAAAGGCTGTGTTGCAAAACTATGTCAAAGGTCTTGCAGAAGTGCCAGGCAGATGACATCAGCTGACCTTCCTTTGTCCACTGATGCTATCGCTCCATCATAGAAGGCCACCCCTGAATTGATGAGGCATGATCTGCCTTTGGTGAAATCATGCTGTCTGTCTCAGACTTCCTCCTATCTCTTACATGCTTTCACTTGTCTTCCAAGAGGATCTCCCTGATCTCAGATGGAGAAGTTTTCATCTTTTAATTCTAAATTTTTCCCCCTTTGTACATGACAATTTTATAACCTGTTGGAGTGTATTTCATAACCCCTGCCAGTGAAATTTCAATTTACCACATTCTCCCCTGTTTAGTGATGAATTTCATAACTTTCCCTTGAATTAAATTTAGCATTACCTTTGTCTTTTTTTCTCTGTTGCAAATAAAATGTGGAAACAAAACATTTGAGCATGGAATTTCCGTGTATATTCCCTTAACTGTAATCTGCTTGTATCTTTTCTATGATTTTACACCACAGTCTTTGTTATTTTAAAGTAATTGAATCTCACTGTACTATGCATTTTTTTTCTTTTTCAAGAACTTCTGCATTCTGTGCTTAAGACAGGACAGGTGAAAAGGAAATGTGGATATTCAAAATATAATAGTAGTGGACCACTGATCCAGCAATGTCTGATCTGCTTTGTCACTTCAGATGTCTCTTTTCCTTCATGAAGAAAAACAAAGAAGAGATAAAATGAAATAAATCTCAATATATACTCAATCTGATGAAAGGTGGAAGTGTATCAGAGAACTTCTCCACTTCAGTACCCATCTCCATTTTGAGTATGCACTCAGTAATGATGACAATTCATAAAGACTAGGTAAATACAGACCAAAAACAGAGATTATTTCTGGCTGAAATTGCATTATCATTACTGGACAGGACAGCAATATGCAACCTAAACTTTCAACTATGGTGGTATGAGCCAAGAACGAATCATTATCCTTTACTCTGATTTATATTGATTTAATCTAGCCCTGTAATTGTGTTTTAATACAGCTTTTATTGTGAAATAAGAAAGAAAAAACAGAAAGCTGTGATAAGCTAAGTCTATGAGTATGTTCATTCCTATAAGTAAAGACATGTTAGATGTTCATTTATGACTGACATGAACATAGAGGGAAAAGGCAACATAGAAATATCTAGCTGCATGTTTTGTGTTCCAACATGGTCAAAAAGAACTATTCCCTTCTCTGAAGCTCTTTGGCTTCAGTTTAAATGACTGGCTAACACTAAAAAATTCTCTGGAGCTGATTATCTTTTACCATATGGAAGAGAGAAAAGAGTGTGAAATGCAGTTTTAAAAATTTGTGTTGTTAAATTGCATGTAATACTTGTGAGATTTTTACTCCCATTTAGTTTTCACTAGCACAAGAGTCGTGAAGCCATAGTCCTTCAAAGCCTTCCTCCTATTCATTAATGTAATACTCTGCTGTATACTGTGATCTGAGCATTGCCACCTGATTCATATTAGAGCATCTCTTTTACTTAACTATCTATTATGGTTGCATAGACAAATATTAGTATAATGCTTGCATTAATGCATAATAAGCTATAGCCTGGAGGAATTTATATCTCAAACTTTACTTCATTTTCATGCCAATCCTACGTACATCCTTCACTTCTGTCTTCACTTACGATTCCCTGGGATTATTTTTTTACCTTATCATCTGAGTGCATAGTTTTTTCTTTTCACAAAATAATTCTGTCTAGAAAATTAAACATAGTGGAAAAACCTAAGTCTGTCCTTATACAGACAGCCCAGAAGAAAATAAAAAGTCCCATTTCAGACCTGTGAGAGTGAGAAACTACCATACATTTGTTTACTGAAACTTTCTCTGAGTCTGAAAGTTCAGACTTTACACGAATAACCCTCGTCCATTTTATACACAGATTTAAAAAATATTGGTATATCAATAACTTCCTGTTATATGCATGTATGGACCCCAGTTCTCACCTGTGCTCACACACTAGACATTTCTTACATTTCCTTTGTTCTTCATTTCATACCTTCCTGAAAAACAGTAACAGCTCAGTCTTCCTTGGCATATTTACCTTCCGTTACCCTTCCTCAAGTCCTCACAAAGGAGAGCACATGGGATTTACAACAGTCCACAGTTCGTATAATATCCAACCAGAGAATGGGAATGGCTTTGTAGGAATTGCAGTTGGCTTGTGATGGTTTTGTACAAAACTGTCAGCAAATAAAGGAATGATAGTAACCTACTGCATGATCAATTCATTTACACTGCAAATTCACA